>NW_024871460.1:5635000-5822500 GCF_019054845.1 Dipodomys spectabilis | reverse complement strand
TCTAAACAGTCAGCTCCTCCCTTACCTTTCAGATGTTAAGTTACCAGAACTGGGACCCAGCCACTGGGGCATCGGCCTCTGCCTTCCTCTTTGAGATGTTAAGAAGCTGCCTGGCTCCTTAAAGGGGCAAAGAGACAAAATCTTGAGAGAGAGACCGTCTGGACCCCCAAAGGACTTCCTTTGTCCCTGTGTTTTGATCACAGCTCCGTGTTTCAGAATAATAAACAGAGCTCACCTCAGCCACCCAGACCCATTCATTGTCTCATAGTTAAGGGTTGTTAGGCCCCAGTCACTGTGACTGGTGACCACTCCAAGAGTCTTTTACTCATTTCCTGTGTGGCGAACAGAAAACATTTCTTCCTTTCCCCACCCCCTGCCCCCATTTTTCCCTACTTTATTGTGCTATATTTATAACTCCTTAGCGAATGGCTCACATCTGTAATCCTAGCTGCTCAAAAGGCTGAGATATGAGAAACCTGGGCAGAAAAAGCCAACAGATTCTTATGCCCAGTTAATGAGCAAAAAGTAGATGAGTGATTCAAATGAGAGAACTTCAACCTTGAGTGAAAAAAGCCAAACAAGAGTGTGAGGCCTGAGTTTAAGCCCCGGTACCATCACAAAATAAGTAAAAAATTAATTGATTACTCCTCACTAAAATTTGCATCTTATATGACTCCTTGTGGACTCCTTGAAGTGCTTAGTTTTTTTTTGTTTGTTTTCAGTGAATCATGGGGCTTGAACTCAGGGACGGGTGCTATCCCTGAGCTCTTTTGCTCAGGGCTAGCACTCTACCACTTTGAGCCACAGTGCCACTTCCAGCGTTTTGGTGCTTTATTCAAGTCTCACGAAGACTTTTCAGCCTGGACTGGCTTGGAATTGTGATCCTCAGATCTCAGTCTTCTGAGTAGCTAGGATTACAGCACCTGGCTTGAAATGCTTTTTGAAGAAAACCCTTCACCAGTCATCCAGTAATGATTATGGATGGGAACCCCAAAAGTAGCCTGGCAAATCTGTGATCTAAAGGGTAGAAACTGCACCCGTGAATCCTTACATTCTCGGGGACCAATGAAACACTCTGCATACAGGAGCTACTAAATGTTTCCGCAGTTTTCAGTCGTCCGAAGCCTGTTTCTTACCTCCTTTCTTAAGTTGACTGTCAGTCTCCCTTTTCCACAAGCTCCTGGTAGTGCAAGTTCCTGGATGGCTCTGCTGGCCCCAGTTCCAGGCACATGCAAGGCTAGACTGACACCTAGTGGGGCCCACGGGACCTGCTAATTAAAGAACATGAAGGTCTATTTTACTTTTTAGGACATTTAACTCACCCATCCTAAAATGAATCAAGGCAATTATTAGAACCTTAGGCTTCTAGAAAAAGTTTTTTCCCCCATTGGTACTAGAAATAGTTGTTGAAAGTCCGTTTGTATAACAAATATACTGTTTTACATGCCTATTGTCTTCTTTACTTTGTGTACAAAGCTCCAAGTAGCCGCTTCCTAATAAGTAATCACTTTCTAATGCCTCTTAAAATGCTTCATCAACTCCACCCCAACCTTTTTGACCTTCTCCCTCTTCTGTGACCTCCAGTGTGCGAAACAACCAGGAGACAAGGCTGAGGCTCTGTAGTAAAGCTGGAATTTGCTTTGTGAGTGCTCTCCCCCCCCCCTCCTTTGAGAGTTGCTGCAGTCTTTTAATTTCTAGCGTTCTTTATTCTTGAATTTATTGTGCTTTTCCTCCCTGAATTAGACACCCAGAAGAACGGGATTCTAGCTAAGTTACTAACCATGGCAGATGTTTATCAGGACAGAAAGTAGCTGTGAAAAATCCAAGATTCTTAGTGCCTAGAGCAAAGGAAGCCTCAATGCCTTTTTGTCTTGTCTGATTGCCTAACACAACGAACGGAATTGTTAGAGGTTCCCAGACTGCCTTCTAGGCCCTGTGATAGGGGAGCAAGTGCTCATGGTTCCTGTCAGCCAACTTCAACCACAAGCTAGAATGCTCCTCTCATTCCTTGGAGCTGACTCTCTGCACATATGTCATGGATGACTTGAGATGATGTCAACGTCTTACTATGAAAACTCATAAGCCCAGCAACAAGGAGAGCATGCATTGGTTTGTCCTGCGAGGCTGCGGGGTCAGACAATGCAAGGGTTCTATAAGGGCTGAAACCACCACTCCCATGAGCAAAGACTGACTCTCATATGCCTCTGGAAACTTCCTCTACTCCTAACCCTGCCAGCCAAGGGGAATTCTATGGCAAAAAAACAAACAAAAAAAACAATGCATATTGAGCTACTCAGGAGACTAAGGTCTGATGATCGTGATTTGAAGCCAGCCAGGGAAAATATCTCCAGTTAACAAGCAAAAAGCTGGAGATAAAGATGTGGATCAAATGATAGAGCACTAGCCTTAAATGTAAAAGCAAAGGGAGAGTACCTAGGCCTTAAGTTCAGACCTGGCGCGTGCATGAGCGCATGCGTACACACACACACACACACACACACACACACACACACATAATATAGTGCTAATTGAATGGAGCTCTTCTTCAATAAACTCTTTCCTTGGTGAAAATATTTTTAAATTATGTTTTTATTATCATTTGGTATTAGACAAAGGCGTTAACATTCAAAAAATCATTTTATGAGTATAATGCATCTTGATCAGTGTCATCCCTTTTATCATTCTCCCCTGAAACTTTTCTTTATAGTGAATGTTTAGACTTCAGATTAATTTTAAATAATATATATATATATATATTACTTATTAAAACATTCCTTCCTGCAAGTTGGGAAGTAGAATGTAAGGCTATTTCCTCCATTCCTCCTTGACTTTTGTTATCCAACTGTCACCACCAACTGACTTGGCTTCTTTCTTATCCTTTTCTTCCCTATTTTCACTCAAAAATCTGTTAAGCTTCCTTATCAGCGTCTAGCAGTCACTTCTAAGCCTCTTTAGCACAAAATGAATACTTAACTCTCTCGGGCTGCTTGCTGGCTGCCACGTGACCACAATCAGTATGAATGTGAAGCTCTGTAATGGAAGAATCCCTGAGGAATGCATGTGGGGCGAAGGTATGAGTCCACATAGATTGGTTGGACCAAGTAAGATGGCAAACAGGAAATAGAGCTAAGGTCAGCACCTCTGCAGAAGGAAAAATAAAGGTACAAGTACAAGGAAGTGCAGATATTGGTTTAATGCAGATGGAGCCAAATATCATCATTTAAACAAGAGGAAATGCATTGGGTGAAAAAGAAAGCTGGGACAGAACCTTTTGTCATGAGTGACTTGTATTTTTTCTATTCTATCAGCCAGATGATATCTTGTAACTCAGCACCCCCTGAAGCCACAGAATTTAAGCAAACACATTTCCAAGCATCCATTTGTACGAACTCTTTGTTGTTGTTGTTATTGCTGCTGCTGCTGCTGTTGGTCATGGGGCTTGAACTCTGGGCTGGGCACTGTCCCTGAGCTCTTCAGCTCAAGGCTAGCGCTCTACCACTTGAGCCACAGCGCCACTTCCGGCTTTCTGGTGGTTTATTGGAGATAAGAGTCTCATGGACTTTCCTGCCCGGGCTGGCTTGAACCCCGATCCTCATATCTCAGCCTCCTAAGTAGACAGGATTACAGGCATGAGCCACCGGCATCTGGCTGTATGAACTCTTTTTAATGGAATTGTTTAGTCTTATAATTGAAGACGCTAGCAGACTGCTTGGTAGACTCTTACCATTTCAATCTGAAACAGTCTGTGAAAGCTCATGTGTTGAAGAGGTGGCTGCTCCCTATTGGAACATGTATGAAGTGATTGAATCATGAAGGCTGTGACTTCATTAATTGGAATCATAGCCATGCTCTGATGGCATTGTTAGGGACAATAGAGACTTGGAGGGCCTCCTTGGAGGAAGTAGGTCACTGTGGTGTGTCTTTGATGGTTATTTTACCCTTACTCCTTCCTTTCCACCTTTCCCTGGATCCTAGCCACCAAGAAGCAAGCCTCTTTGTTCAACCATACTCTTCCACCACGACTTTCTGCCACACAACAGGTCCAGAAACAATCGAACCAGCTAACTAACCACAGATTGCAACCTTTGAATCCATGAGCCCAAGTGAATCTGTCTTCTTTCTAAGTTGTTTTACTCAGGTCTTTCTCACAGTGTGGCAAACAAATAAACAAACAAAAAAACCTCCTCAAACCTAGTACATTACCCTTACAATTTCTCCCATGTAATTCCCTAACAAATGATTCGTCAAATACGAATCACCTAGGATAGAAGCTGGTTCTATTTTAATATCCTAACTTAGGCAGTTTCCCCATAGAAGGTGAAAGGCATACAAAACAAGACAAATTATTGTTGGCACCAGCTATTTTCACATTTGACTTAATCCTTACAAAAACCTCCTTAATATGTTATAAAATTAAATGAGATGACCCATGTAAAAGGCTTACTACATGTTTGGCATATAGCCATCTAGTATGGGTTTATTTATTATAATAAGTAACTATCAGCAATTTTATTTTCAGCACACGTCAACTGTGAAATAATATTGTGGTACACTGACTACACATTTGTCCGTTATCCAATTTCCTCTTTTTGATTTCATAGGAAGTTTACACGTTCTGCTCCCTTTGCATCTGGTTAGGACAATATGATTAAGATCTGGCTAATGGTGTGTGTGCAGAAGTTAGGAACAAAAGACTAGCTATAAGTTATTCTGTGAAATCTTACACTCCCTCTCACCCCTTGCATAAACTAGAAAAGAGGGATTCCTTGGTGGAAAGAGTTCAGTTCCTTAGGTCATCCATGAAGGAGTGCCTTTACTGACATTAGGATAGTATGTGAGTAGAATACCAGCTTTCAGAGCTGAGTCCTCTGGTATGCGACTGGACTCCCAGCACCTTGAGTGGAGGAAATAGAAAGGTTATGGTTTTGAGGCCTGCCTAAGTGAAGTTAGCTGAAAATCATACCTAGAAGAAAAAATGCAGTGGCCAGGAATGTGGCTCAGTGGTAGAGTGCTTGCCTAGCATGCATGAAGCCCTGGGTTCGATTCCTCAGTACGACATAAATAGACAAAGCCAGAAGTGTTGCTGTGGCTCAAGTGGTAGAGTGCTAGCCTTGAGCCAAAAGAAGCACTGGGACAGTTCCAGGACCCAAGTTCAACCCCCAGGACTAAATGCTGGGTGCTGGTGGGTCACATCTATAATCCTAGCTACTCAGGAGGCTTAGATCTGAGGATCACAGTTCAAAGCCAGCCCGGGCAGGAAAATCTGTGAGACTTTTATCTGCAATTAATCACCAAAAAGCCAGAAGTGGGGCAGTGACTTAAGTGGTAGAACACTAGCCTAGAGCAGAGAAAAGCTCATAGACAGTGCCCAGGCTCTGAGATCAAGCCCTAGGACCAGTAAAAGGGGGAAAAAATCAACAGCAAAACTAAATTAAAAGCAAAAGGCCTAGGAATGTGACTTTAGTAGTAGACTGTTTGTTCAACAAAGCTCTAAGTTCAGTTCCCAGTCCTGAAAAACTAAAAGCCAAACCTAAGCAATAAAAATTACAAAAAACTTACATGTGTCAAGCTACCGAGATTTGGGGATGTATTTATTATTGTAGCAGACACCAATCTATCTTGATGAAAGAAAAGAAGAAAGCAAATATATATATTTGTTTTCAAAGAATTAATTACCAAATAAGGTAAAGGATTCACTTATGAAACAAATCTGCAGAGAAAATAGTGCTCAGGAAACCTCAAAAGATTTCCTATTAAGCTTTATCCACAAAATTATATGTCAAAAAAATATGAACTGTGGGCACTGGTGGCTCATACCTGTAATCCTAGCTACTCAGGAGGCTGAGATCTGAGGATCATGGTTCAAAGCCAGTACAGGCAGAAAAAGTTGTGAAACTCTTATGTCCAATAAACCACTCAGAAAACCGGAAGTGGCATTGTTGCTCCAGTGGTAGAGTGCTAACCTTTAGCTGAAGAGCTGAGGGACAGCACTCAGGCCCAGAGTTCAAGCCCCAGGATCAACAAAATAAAATAAAATAAATATATGAACTGCAGAATTGCCCAATAAAAATATAAAGACAAGTTTCATTATTATTCAGAGGTCAGATCTGAAGTTCTCAGTTACTTCAGAAAGACAATAAATATGTAGAAGACAATAAATATGTAACCCAGAGTTGCTAGAAAAATGAAGCACAAATGAGATTTATCCACCACAGCAAAGGTATAGACTTGGGTGGGGAAAATAAACTGGGGAGGGAGAGAGGATGTCAGTTATAGACCCAGATGGAGCCCAGCCGTTGAACTCAGCAGAGCCAAGTAGTGGCTTTGGGTGGTTGCCAGCAAGAATCATGGGAGTCCACTGGACTGATGAGACACTGTGTGCATGAGAAATGTTTTCATGATCTCTGGAAGCCTTAGAAAAGATCATGTTTCCTGACGAGGGTCCAAAAAAAGGAGGTTGGAAAGAGACAGAATAGTGGTTCTTAACCTTGGGTCTGAGTGAGTGGAAAGCTGGTTTCAGAGTAGAAGACAGGGCGTAAACTTCTTTTCAGGGTCACTCTACCACCATGCAAAGGCACGGTGACCTAGAACACACAAAAAACATCACTATCCGGGTAGCTCCGTTCCTGGCAAGCAGCCCATAACCACTCTTCCCAGGTGGCAGGAGGAGCCTGAAGACGCTACACGGACTTTGCAGGCTACGTCTGCCTGTGTGTGGAAGTGGCTTTTCTACCCTGAAGAATCAATCTTCCTATCTGTGGCGGTGGCTCCAGGGCTGGACTACTCTACTCCTGTCCTGATCTGTCAGGGGAATGTTGATTCTATTCTGCGTCCTGCTTGTCTGTTGGTTTGACTGAAAGGGGTTCCTAATGCTGGCTCTCAGATGCTCATAGCTCACCTGTCAGAACAGGACAATCCTTTTCTAATCTCTATCAGAGGAGGACTGGGGCTTTGGAGGCAATCTTATTGCTTTGCAACAATAAGCTTTAAAATATATCAGCATATATTAGTTATCCAGGAGAGGATTTCACTGTAACATTTCAACTCGTGTATACAATGCATGTCTACATGTCTTCATGTCTACAATGTCCATCTTAGCTGATTACCCTCTTCCTATAACAATGTTTCCTTGCTCTATTTTCATACATAGTCTTTGACCCATCTTCTTCATTCACTCCCCTTTTTTCCCCCTCCCCCCTCCCCACGAATGGAGCCTATAGGATTTCTAGTGAGCCAGACATTCACCAAAAGCTTCAATTAAGTGGACTAAAAGGGAAGCTCTGATAGCTCTGAGGGTCCAAACTTGTTCTATGGTTTGGATTTTTGTGGTTTTATAGGAAGAATGGAAAGCTCAAAGAATAGGAGTTCTACTCTCACAGTTCTCAACTGAATTTGCTCCCATGGGACAGAATGGTATGTGGCTGACACAAGTGGGTGCTAATAGCAGCTGCTGAGTAGAGATCAGGGGTACAGCTAAACCTTCTATAAGGTACAGGAGGCCTGTTAGAACAAAGAATTATTTGCTCAAAAGTCAGTGATGTAAGGTGTAGCAACCTGATCTTTAGCAAATGTGTAACACGTAAAATCTTCCTAAATCTTCTCCCGTTCATAGGACAGCCCACCTCCCAGCCCACAGCCAAGGATTATCTATCTGCCCCCGGAATTCCAGTTAAGTAATTCTGTAGTTAAGTGATCCCATTCTGCACATATTCCTGGCGCTTACTATTATGATTCATTAATGTATACTATGGGCCGGGGACCAGGCTACACATTTTTCATTTAGTACTTCATTTCTACTCATGAAGAAAATAGAAGAAGCGCCATTGCTGTTGCCAGTGCTTTTCATATCTACTCTCCTGTTGCTTTTTTTCAGAAGAGAACCAACTTTTTTTTTTTTTGGTCGGTCATAGGGCCTGAACTCTGGGCCCGGACACTGTCTCTCAACTCTTCAGCTCATGGCTAGAGCTCTACCACTTGAGCCACTGTGCAACTTCTGGGTTTTTCTGCTTATGTGGTGCTAAGGAATTGAACCCAAGGCCTCATGCATACAAGGCAAGCACTCTACCACCAAGCTACCTTCCCAGCCCAGAGAACCAACATTTTTTGATGGTGCCAGTAGCTCACCCTTGTAACCCTAGCCACTCAGGATGTTGAGATCTGAGGATCACAGCTCAAAGCCAGTCTGAGCAGGAAACCCCGTGAGACTCTCATCTCTAATAAAACTACGCCGAAAAGGCCAGAAGTGGCACTGTGGCTCAAGTGATAGAGCACTAGTCTTGAACACAAAGGAGCTCAGGGATAGCGCCCCGTGCTCAGGCCCTGAGTTCAAGCCCCAGGACTGGCACACACACACACACACACACACACACACACACACACACACACACACACACACACACACACACACACACACAGTTCTTTTGATGTAGTAGACTGACAGAAACATGCCTAGTATATACATTCAACGAAGCACTAGTGATAATACCAAATCACATCTCCTCTCCTTGTCCTGGGTCAGCTGCTGTCTATTTTACACGGATCTCATTCCCTCTCATTTAGTCCTTGTAGCAACACTCTAAAGTTAGTGCCCTTGTCTAGGGCAAGTATGTAGTATGCTGCGACACAGAATGGGTAAGCAACTTTTCTCGTTGCCCAATAAGGGGCAGAAATGAATTTAGGAGGGATGGCTTGATTTTCATCCATTCTTTTTCTTTTTCTTTTTTGTGCTGGCCCTGGGGCTTGAACTTAGGGCCAGGGTGCTGTCCCTGAGCTTCGGTGCTCAAGGCTAATGCTCTGCCACTTGAGCTCCAGCTCTTCTTCTAGCTTTTTTTTTTTTTGGTGCTTTATTAGAGATAAGAGTCTCACGGACTTGCCTACCCTGGCTAGTTTCAAACCATGATCCTTAGATCTCAGCCTCCAGAGGATTACAGGCATGAACCACTAGTGCCTGGATATGATTCTTAAAGCTCTTCAGCACAGTTGTTGGGGGCTTGCAGTGAAGATCTGGCTGCTGCTTGTGACTACGTATGTGTGAAACAAATATCCTGGGTAAGCATGGACAGAAAGCTAAGAGTCCTGTACTCAAGAAACCTAATGCACTCAGGACAGACACATCTGAACAGATGGCTGGACTCTAGGACTCAGACTCCTTGAGTAGTGGGTGGGCCATTGGACTTCCTTTTGATGTCTCAGCCAGCTTGCTGGATACATTAAACAAGGCACACTCACCCTGAGGAGGGAACATGCTTTGCTTATACAGAAATTTGGGACAGAAAATGTCCCAAGAGAAGATCTGAGGTCAGGGCTATTCAAGTTGTTTCCATTTCCCTGTGGCAGGGGCTTGACATCCAGTCCCTAGGGAAACAGGGACTCAAAGCAAATATGGATGAATTCTCTAGAAAAAGAAGAGATAGGCTAATTGGCACCCTTAGAGAGGGGAGGAAACATTGCTGTCTTGCTTGTGGCTTAATAAAAGGAGTTTGGGCCAAGTGGGAGAACATTCCCACATCGCCAGCCTTTAAATAGTCTGTGGTGGTTGTCACCTGTCATCTGAGTTCTCATTGCCTGGCCAGCACCCCCCCCTGCCCCCCCCCGCCCCCCGTCCCCCGTTCCTTCTTGGCTCTCTTGCTCTTGCTTTGGCTATTTCTGGTCCTGCAGACCATCTGGTTTTCCACTTGTCTTCTACTTCTCCCTTGGCTTTCCAGAGCCAGGGGCCACGGAGGGGCAAAGTCAGCGCTGCCCACAGCGGGCATGTGGCAGGTCAGCCAGCCGGCCTGCCACCTCTCCCTCTGCACGACGCTGCAGCCTTCCTTCTGCAGGAGCCTCAGGAACGGCTGGGCCCTCTACAGAGAACTGTCTAGAAAAGGTCAAAGTCTGTTATTCCCTTTACTCCCCAAGATGGACCACCTGGTCTCCTCTGCGGTAGCCATGGCCAACGTTGGCATCCTGAGAAGAGCTGTGGCTTCCAGAGTCCTGACCGAGGAGGGGACGCTCTCCTCCCATGGCTCCACTTCTGCAGAGGAAAGACAGGATAAATACACTGGCCATGTCATCCTTTCCCTTTCTTCCTCTCTGCCTTCTTCCCAGAATCTTTTTGGTTCGAAGAGGCACAATGTGGCCTGATGCTGGTGGTTTGTTACTCAGGCCACTGAGCTCTGAGGATCACAAGTTCAAAGCCAGACTGGTGGGATGAATCCAGGACTCTTATCTTCAATTGACCAACAAAAAGCTGGGAGTGGAAGTGTGGCTCAAGTGGTAGAGTGCCAGCCTTGAACAGATAAAGCTAAATGAAAGCTTGAGGCCTAAAGTGAAAGCCCCAGTTCCAGCTCTCCCCCACCTCCAAAAAAGAATGGAAGAAAAAAGAAAGGAAGGAAGGAAGAAAAGGAAGGAAGAAGAGGTAACACCTTCTTTACTTCCTTGACTTTAGAGCCACCTTTAGGCAGGGAGGAACAAACTTTGTGGCCAGTCTCTGACTGGAAGTGAAGGAAGCTTCTAGTAGAAATTCTGTAAGTTCATCAGGTCTGCCTTTGATACAGTAATGGACTTTATAGATAAGAAATTCTAATTTTTGCTGTCTTTCTGAAGAGGAAAAATACATTACATTTACCACGCTGAGGTTTCACAATATTTCTTCCTCAGCTGTGAGAAGATGCAATAAGGGCTGGGAAGTGGTAGAGTGCTTGCCTTGAGCTGAAGAGCCGAGGGACAGTGCCCAGGCTCAGAGTTCAACACCCATACCAACAACAACAACAACAAAAAAGATGCATGAGGGGCTGGGAAGGTGCTCAGTGGTAGAGCGCTTGCCTTGCATGCATGAGGCCCTGGGTTCCATTCCTCAGCACCACATAAGCAGAAAAAGCTGGAAGTGGCTCTGTGGCTCAAGTGGTAGAGCGCTAGCCTTGAGCTGAAGAGCTGAGGGACAGCGCCCAGGCCCAGAGTTCAGGCCCCAAGACCGGACCCCCCCAAAAATAAAAAAAAGGCATGAAATATGTGGGTAAACATTGGTAAAACAGTTTTGAAACTGTCGAACCATTTTCTTAAGATTGCCAAAAGCTGGCACATAGTTATATTGAAAGCATACTTCTTCTCAGGAAGATGATTCATATTTTACTCAAACCAGGTTCTTCATCTTCACTAACAAGACATCAGGGGCCCATGTCCTAATCTGTGTCTGTAGAAAAGGGACCTCACCTTGGAAGGATGGGGGTTTGGTAAGATGTCAATCATTTTTAACATATGGCAAGTGACTCTGGAAGGCGGTATGAGATAGTAATAGGGTGAGTCTACCGTTAGGATGCCTGCTCTGTAACCATTGCTTTGTTGGTCTATCACCCATAGGATTTAAGATTACTTTGAATGATTCAATAACCTCTTTAATGTAGTTTTCTCATTAGACCAAATTCTCTTCAAGGCCCATTCTTCATTCATTTAGCTTGGTAAAAGAAACAACATGTTTACAATAAAATAAAATCACACACACACACACACACACACACACACACACACACACACACACACACGGAGTGTGTGTGTCCGTCTTCATTTGTAATGTTATAAAATGCTGCCCCCTGGTGTTTTCAACAAGGTTTGCTTTCTTAACTATATTAAAATTAAGTGTCCCCCCCCACCACCCTTTTTTGGACTATTTGTATTATCTTTAAGTAGTTATGCTTCAACAAAGCAGTTTATAAATACAGTGCATCTTGATCAATGTCACCCCTTTCAATATTCTCCCCCACCCCTCCCAACCCACCCTTTCCCTCATGTTTCTTTTCTTTTTTTGTCGGCCGTGGGGCTTGAACTCTGGGCCTGGGCGCTGTCCCTCAGCTCTTCAGCTCAAGGCGAGCGCTCTACCACTTGAGCTACAGCGCCACTTCCGGTTTTCTGGTGGTTTATTGGAGATAGGAGTCTCACGGTCTTTCCTGCCTGGGCTGGCTTTGAACCGCGGTCCTCAGATCTCAGCCTCCTGAGTAGCTAGGATTACAGGCGTGAGCCACCAGCGCCCGGCTCCCTCATGTTTCTTAATGTTTAGAATATGTATTGAATTTTTTTTTGTACTTTTAACAAAGTCTATGCAATGCATCTTGAGTCATGTCATCCCTTAAACATCTTCACTCCCTTCGACCCATCCCTTTCCTTATTTTCCTCAATTCTATAGTATATATAGTGAATTCTTGACTGCGCTCTCCTTCATCCACCTTTGCATTAAATGAAGTTAAAATTTAATTTAAACTTTAAATTGAATTCTTAATGTTAAGTGCATTAACTGCCAAAACTTGGTTTTAATGATTTTTTTCAATAGCAGATTCATCTTCTCAATAGCCACAACAAAGCCAACAAGCCACAGGCTCAGAGCCAGGACTTCACATTTCTCAGTGAAGAAACCTTTTACAATCAGCTTAGGAGATGTGATTGAATCCCTTCCATTTTAAGGTTAAAGAAAGGCAATTCCTGCTCTTCTTCCTTTTCTGGGGATCCACTCTACCTAATCTAGCACCTGAACGCGGACCTTCTCTGTTCTCAATGGACAAAGCCAGCTGGATGTTTGGTTTTGCAAAGATCCACATCGCTTCTGAGTGCTGTCCTGTAGCTGAAGTGGCCGTCCTTTCATTTGGATTTCTGAAGCTGTGCAAATGAACCACCCTGTTTCCATTCCTTATAAGAGATACCTTGCCCTTTGAAGAACTGTGGAAAATTTGGCCGAGAAACACATTTCAGTGCCTAGGAGTTGTTAAGAGCTTTGAAGCGATTGGAATTACAGAGCGTTCTGTGGGAGGAAGCGTGGCCAGTAGGAAGCATCAAGGAGCTTACTTTCTAAAGTTTGTCAGCAACAGGGCACTTCTCTTCCCCATGGTGACTGAGTAGACTACAGGAGGGAATCTCCCGGCTGCAGGAGGCAGGGGTGAAGTGGCAGCCCTTGGCAGCCTACATTTAGCCACTGAGCTGTGGTTTACCACATTGCCATGTGATAGTGGCTAAATCTGAATCTGTTAGGTTTTTCCTGGAACTTCCTTTAGTTTCTTTGATTTCTAGACCAAGTATATGTTTTACCTCAGTGACAGACATCTGTTGTGTTTCAAGATCTTGCTAAACAGCCCAGGGTGGCTTTGAACTTATGGTCTTCCTGCATTCATGCCCTGTGTACAGAGATCAAAGACACATACCCCGCACCTGACTTCAGATGTGTTGGAACTTTTAATTTGATATGACTTGAGTTTTGCTGGTATCAGGATTTGAACTCAGAACTTAATACTTGCTTATCTTCCTTGGTGAGTGCTCAACCACTTGAGCCATGTCTCAGGCTCCAGCTCTTTGCTGGTTATTTTGAAGATAAAGTCTCATGGACTTTTCTGCTCAGGCTAACTTCTAACCACAATCTTCTGTATCTCATCTTTTTACATAGCTAGGATTATCAGAATGATCAGCTTACTTATTTTTTCTTTATGGTTTTCATTCTTTATATATATTTTTTTTCAGGAAATAAAACATAGTTTCCAATATTGCCTTATAAAAGTATATCTTTTTTTTTTTGGCTGGACCTGGGGCTTGAACTCAGGGCCCGGGCACTGTCCCTGAGCCTCTCTGTGCTGAAGGCTAGCACTCTACCACTTGAGCCACAACACCACTTCCAGCTTTTTCTGTGTACGTGGTACTGAGGAGCTTCATGTATGCTAGGTAAGCACTCTACCACTAAGCCACATTCCAAGCCCAAGTAATCTTTTTTTTGTTGCTGCTGTTCCAGACTTTAATTAAGCTTAAAATAAAATCATTTTATTACAAAGAGAAACAGTGACTTTATTTATTTTTTATTTAATTTTTTTGGCAGTATTGGGATTTGAACTCAGGGATAGCTACTACTTGAGCCACACACTAACCCTTACATTTATTATTTATCTAAGTGTATTTACTAAACACATATAGAGTACATTTTGTGTATTGGGAATCTTCTGTGTTTTATAAATGACAACACAAATTTGCATGAAGACCTTCTGTGGTAGTTAACATTGTCATTCATATTAATTACAGATGCCAACTTGCTCAGGGTTGGAAAGCATGGCCGTAGCTGAGTCCAGTAATCTACCTGATATTGTAGGTCTGGATCCCTGCTCTTCATCCTCAATGAGCAGCCAGTTGGCCAAGCTATGTGTCCCCTTCTTTCCCCCTGGTTTGCAATGTGCCACAGATGCTTCCTGGGTAAAATATTCCCCATGAAGTTGGTGATGTTTCTTGCCTCAGTCTATTTTTATTATCTATGGTCCAAAATGTCAAGACTGACTTTCCTCATTCACTAGTTAGCATTCTATAGGCAAGAAAGGTTTGCCTTTGGTGTCTATCTTAAAAATCCATGGATTAAAACAATGAATGCATTCGCATCCATTACTATTGTAATTCATTTTTGTTCCGCAATGATTCCAGACCAGATTTGGAAAGTGAAAGCATTTTTGTCAGTGTGTCCTTTTCATATGACTTCATCCATTTTTGCGCTGCTCTTTGACTTTCTGGAACAAGAAGTTCCAGGCTTGTTTTGTCTTTTCCTTCTGTCTTTTTGGAATCGGCTATTTCTCTAGACTCCCTGAGTGGGGCAGAGTGCCTGGAAAGCACAGGGTCTGCCTTGTCTTCCCTCCTTCTGTAGTTTCCATCCTCTTCTCCGGAGTGAGAAACGTAATGCTCCCAAGATCAATGTATCTCCTGACTTATTAAATCCTGTAGTTATGGTCTTTATTGCACCCAGTTATGAGAGCAGGCTTACTTCTAGATCTTTCTTTCATTGGTGATGTGAAATTCCTCTCCAGTGAGTTCAACTGTGCAGAAGCAGCTGCTGTTGAAAAGTACAAGCACACATTTAAGGTTCCAAGAAGATTCCACTTGCATAATCATAAAATCATATATAAGAAGGAAAAAATGCATAAGGTCATCCAAGTCAATTTCTCCCTTCCAGATAACTCCTCGAATTTCGTGATAAATGACAGTCATTAATTGTGAAGCTCAAAGATACATTAGCCATAAGTAAATATAATCAAATCTATAAACAAATCTATAAACAATACCTATAATTTGGAAAGACAGCTTTCTTAAGCATGATTCAGGTTTATTGCAATTCTGTACCTGCCACAAACAGAATTATTTATTTACTTCTCCAAGATGTGAGTTTTGATATCTAATAGCTAAATGTCTTACAATGTTGCAAGTGAATATTTGTGGGTTAAGGCAACAATTCTTCATTAATTTGTTCTCAAAGATCAGATGGATATATTTTTTTTGTGTGTGTCAGTCATGGGGCTTGAACTCAGGGCCTGGGAGCTGTCCCTGAGCAATTTTGCTCAAGGCTGGTTCTCTACCACTTTGAGCTTCAGCTCCACTTCTGATTTTTGGGTGGTTAATTGGAGAAAAGAGTCTCATAGATTTCCTGCCTGGCTTGGGTTTGAACCACGAGCCTCAGATCTCAGCCTCCTGAGTAGCTAGTGTTACAGGCGTGAGCCACCAGTACCCAGCCTGACACATTTGTTTCAATCATTGATTTCTTAGCCTGAAAATGTGTTTTTGCCCTGTGTAGTAAGAAAAGATTTTGAGCTCTTGTTGAATTCTCTCATTATCCTGGGGAGTCATGAATCGCTTCAGGATCACAAGTGTTGACAGGTCAGACTTGGCAGGTTCACCTCCCATGCACGTTAGGCATAGGTTTGTATGTGCCTCTTTCCAGAACTTACTGGTGCTTTTCTGTTATGTGTTTATCCGTCCAGTGCTTACTTGTTTTGTTTGTTTTTTTGTTTCTCTTTCCTTTCTGGCCTTTACCTGCCATTCTCTCTTGTGTGTTTTTCCTTCTAGTACTTTCCAAGGGTCCTTTGTTGTGTATTCCTCCTTCCAGTATTTCCCAGTGCTCTTCTGCTATGTCTTCATGCTTTCCAGCACCACTTGCTATGTGTTTCTCCTTTCAGCACTTATCTCTGGTTGTCTGCTGTGGTTCTTTATCCAGAACTTTCTGCTGAGCCTTCATCCTCCCAGCATTTACCCCTGGGCTTCTGTTGTACCCCTCAAGCCCTGACGGGTGGCCATCTCTTGTGTGCTTGTCCTTCAACCATTGCTCAGTGGTCTTCTGTTGTCTGTTCCTTCTTCCAGACTTTGCTAGCAATCCTTTCATGTATGTTCATTCCTCTCTCAAACACTTACCTGTCATCATCGTCATTGACTTCTTCTTCTTCTTCTTTCTTCTTTCTTCGTCTTCGTCTTCTTCTTCTTCTTCTTCTTCTTCTTCTTCTTCTTCTTCTTCTTCTTCTTCTTCTTCTTCTTCTTCTTCTTCTTCTTCTTCTTCTTCTTCTTCTTCCTCTTCTTCTTCTTCCTCCTCCTCCTCCTCCTCCTCCTCCTCCTCCTCCTCCTCCTCCTCCTCCTCCTCCTCTTCTACTACCTCCTTCTCCTCTACCTCCCCCACCCCCTTCTTTTGCTAGGACTGGAGCTTGAACTCAGGGCCTGGGCACTGTCCCTGAGCTTCTTTTTGCTCAAAGCTAGCGCTCTACCACTTGAGCCACAGTGCCACTTCTGGCCTTTTCTGTTTATGTGGTGCTGAAGACTCAAACCCAGGGCTTCATGCTATTAGGTAAGGACTCTACCACTGAGCCACATTCCCAGCCTTGCCTATGCTAGCCAATTAAAGTCTTTCTAAACATGATGAGTCGTGCCTACTGCTACCACCTCACAATGGGGATACAGCAAGAGGCCCAGTATTACCCGACTCACACTTTGAATCTGGAGGAACTTGATGACAAAGATTCTATTTACACCTTTTCCAATTAGGTGTGCCATCACTGAAGGTAGCAGTGTTTTCAGGTGAGATCTATGCTCAGAGGAACAATAAAACATACACAGAAAGGGGATTTATGCGATTGTTTTACATGATGAGAAGCTGGCCTGCATGCTGGGGAGCCACAGGTACGGGCAGCTTGTTCAGTGCAGGGGGATGGTGGCGTCAGAACAAGAGGTCAGATGAAGCAGCCCGAATCCACAGCCGAGGCCTGGGAGCTCGCTGGAGTGTGGCTGGTGGCATCTGCGCGGAAGCGGCAGGAGCTGGAGTCTGACAGGCACAGGCGATGGCTGTGTGGAGAAGCACTCCAGCTTGCGTGGCTTCAGGCCTTCCTCCAGCTTTCACTCTAGCCTCACGGCAGCCTACGGGTGGCCACTTCCTCCCTCCCTCCCTTGCTGCCTCATGTGTCAGTCATCTCTGGAAACACCTCACTGATGTACCTAGAGCTGGGCTTCCCTAATCTCTTAGACATCTCTCAATCCAGTCAAATTGAAAAGCAGAATCTACCATGAACCGGGTATGGTGGCTCAGACTACTCAGGAGGCTGAGATCTGGGAACTGAGGTTTGAAGCAGCCCAGGCAGACAAATCTGAGATACTTTCATCTCCAATTAACTACCACAAAAGCCACAAATGGAGCTGTGGCTCAAGTGGCAGAGCACCAGCCTTGAGAGAAAAAGCTAAGGGACAGTGCCCAGGCTCTAAGTTCAAGCCCCAGTTCCCACTCTCCCTCACATCAATCATCAAAAGATCCTCCTAGGGCTGGGAAGGTGGCTCAGTGGTAGAGCGCTTGCCTTGCATGCCTGAGGCCCTGGGTTCGATTCCTCAGCACCACATAAGCAAAAAGAAAAAAGCCGGAAGTGGCGCTGTGGCTCAAGTGGTAGAGCATTAGCCTTGAGCTGAAGATCTGAGGGACAGCACCCAGGCCCAGAGTTCAGACCCCAAGACCGGACCCCCCCGCAAAAAAAAAAGATCATCCTAAGGTTTGAAGATAACAATTTCACTAGCTAACTAGCATCACAAAGGACACAGATAACACAAGGTGCCAAGTGGAGCCATAATACTCAAGAATAACCTCCAAAAATAAAAGAACACAAAAACAGACAGTGACCCTTTGCTTTGCTTTGTTAAACCATAACATGTTCAATTTGCTTAAACCCCAGTCTCAAGTAGCCTCTTGCTGCATGCGGCCCTGTCCATTCATTCTCTGTGAGAGAAAATCTCTGAGACCTTCTGAATCTCTGCTTCCCGCGCCTTCCATCCACCACTTCATCTCTCTCACTTCTGTGGGAAAATCTCTTTGATTTATTGCTTTATACATGTTTGTTTGTGTTTGAGTCCAGATCTTGCTATGGAGCTGAAGCTGTCTTTGAACTCTCAACCCTCCTGAGTTCTGGGGTTTCAGGCATGCACTACCACACCCGGCTTTTTCTTGTGTGAGTAGGACTGGATGGTGCACATATAATACTGGTATTGTGCCGCCTGGAAGGTTTGTCCAGGAAGTGGGTTCTCAGAAGAATCCTCACCAGAAGTTTGAGTTTAGTCTCAATAGATCCCAGAACTGGTGTGGATCCAAGAACTGCAGTAGAAATGGCAGGGAATAATTTGTAATATGTAGGTCGGACTTGAGGCCCAATGGCCAGTGCATCCAACGCTTCTTTCTTTCATTTCAATACCGTGGCTTGTCCACTGGGAGACAGATAAGATTGCTTCATGTTTACTGATTTTTATTAAGTTATTGGGGAGAGGGGAAATTTAATAACATAGTTTCCTGAAATTAATTAATTAAATCCATGAATTCTCCTCCCTTGACAGGAAAGAATAGGCAACATGAACGTAAGTTGATGGGAAGAATGTGGCTGAGGGAGGTGGGGCGGGACAGTGTTGAGGATTCAGGTGTTTGCTGCTCCTTGGTTCCCTCCTCTTTCCATCCTCACTCTGTGGTGAGTGCAATCTACCCACCTCACCTTTCAAGATGTTTCTTAGCTGAGAGGGTAGCTTGAATGTACTTCTTCTTTATTTCCTTCCTAGCCCTGTGAAAATATGTGAGGAAGGTAAAGAGAGGCAAAATAAAAACAATGGAAAGGAAATGGGTGCGTGGTGGCTGTTATTAGTGTAGACCACTACAATTATCAGTAGAAGCCGAAAACCACGTGGTTTAGATCACAGAATCTTCAAATGGCAGTGTCAAAAATAGCAGTATTGCTATTGCTGGAGGCTGAGATCGGAGAGCAAGGTGTGAAGACAGCCTGAGCAACCAAACCATGAGACAATTTGTTTCCAGTTTAACCAACCTGAGCTGGAATTGAAACTGTGGCTCACGTGGAAGAGGGAAACCTAAGTCAGAGTGCAATGCCCACACATCTAGCCCTAGTAGGGCACAAAGAAACAAAGGAGCAAACGACATTTAAGTGGGAGCTGATCGTTCATAGCTATAATCCTAGCTATTTAGGAGATAGTGATTATGAAGATCCTAGTTCAAGGCCATCCTGGGTAAAATGTTTGCAAGACCCCATGTCAACCAATAACTGGATGAGATGGTATGTCCCTGTCATCTAAGGTATCAATGGAAGCATAAATGAGATGATCATCATCCAGGATGGCTTGGGAAAAATGAAGACCCTATCTAAAAAAAAAAACCTCCAAACAAACAAAAAAAAAAACAAAACCAGTGTGGAAGCCGGGTACTGGTGGCTCATATCTGTAATCCTAGCTACTCATGAGGCTGAGATCTGAGGATCATGGTTCAAAGCGAGACAGGACAGAAGAATTCATGAGACATTTATCTCTAATTAACCACCAGAAAACTGGAAGTGCAGCGGTGGCTCAAAGTGGTAGAGTGTTAGTGTTGAGCAGAAATGCTCAGGGACAGTGCCCAGGCACTGAGTTCATGCCCCACAACCAATAATAGCAATAACAACAACAACAACAACAACAAAAACTCCCAAACTAACCATCCAAACAAACAAGCACTGCAGAAAGGACTGGAGACATGGTCCAAATGGCCCAGCGCCTGCTGAGCTAATGTTGAAATCCTGAATTCAAATCCCAGTACCACCAAAAAGAAAAGAAAAGCCGGGCGCTGGTGGCTCACGCCTGTAATCCTAGCTACTCAGGAGGCTGAGATCTGAGAATCGCGGTTCAAAGCCAGCCCGGGCAGGAGAGACCGTGAGACTCCTATCTCCAATAAACCACCAGAAAACCGGAAGTGGCGCTGTAGCTCAAGTGGTAGAGCGCTCGCCTTGAGCTGAAGAGCTGAGGGACAGCGCCCAGGCCCAGAGTTCAAGCCCCACGACCGACAAAAAAAAAAAAAAAAAAAAGAAAAGAAAAAAAAATCAATTTGTCTATAGGAGCTCTTCTAGTATGTCTGGAATAAAAAGTATCTCAATAAAATTTTTCTTATAGTATTCTAATTATTATTGGAAAAAACTCAACTGTTTGTTAAATGACAAAAAAAATCTACTGGCTTTTCTTGGGAGGAGGGGTGGGGTGGACCAGGGTATTTAATTCAGTGGATCTCAGGCTTTTCCTTTGTAAAGTGAGGCAGGTTTGGCACAGGTATCTGTAGGCCATTCTTGCCTGATTGTGTTATGAATAGAGCCTTTTATGGGTCATGCACACCCTGACAGTAGCTGTCACACATGAAAAACTTGGCTGCTGTTGAAATCATGACTTTGATCTGGATTATGGAACCGAAAAGATGAGGAATGTCCTAATCACTCACGGACGAATATGAAAGGCAAATGGGAGAAGAAGCCCCTGGTGCTACAGTACAGCACAAACGTATCAAGATAGGATAGGGCCAGGCGCTAGTGTAACCTGTCATCCTAGCTACTCAGGAGGCTGAGATCTGAGGATCACAGTTCGAAGGGAGCCAGGGCAGGAAAGTCCATGAAACTCTTATCTCCAATTAACCACCAAAAGGCTGCAAGTGGCTCACTGGCTCAAGTGTCAGTGTCAGCTTTGAGTAGAAAAGCTAAAGAAGAGCTCAAGGCTCTTGAGTTCAAGCCCCAATAACAGAGCACAAACATAAACAAGCCCAACAAAAATAACAAACAACTCTCCCCAAATGCCAAAACAACATTTTGGGTAAGCCTGGACAAATCCTCTCATGCTCTTTTCCCCTTCAGAATCTGTGGACTACAGGATGGGTGATTGAAGATCTCCCATTAATAGGGAAAGAAATAAAAGCTTGTTTAAATTAGGCTGTCTGTGGAAGAGAGACCAAAGCTTCCAGAATGACAGAAGTCAATGTCTGAGAGTTCAGGGCTGAATAAGCAATCTAGATGGTACAGAAAGTTCAATCGTAATGTTTAGTACAATCAGAAATAATACATGTCTACAAAGTTTTGGGTAGTCAACCTGTCTTGCTTTAAATGCTGACAGAACTTTCCAGAAAGAGCTGCTGGAAAAGAATACAACCACATACAATGTGCAGAATGGAGCCAATCCCTGTGTAGACATTGTAGCTTCCACTTACTATTTATTATGGATTAGTTCCATGAATAAAGGTCATTCACATCACACGACAGTCTCCTAGGATATAATTAACTGTGCATGAGAAGTTAGGCCCAGAGAAACAAAAATACCTACAGAAAGGTGAACATGGCATGGGCAGAGTCTTTTAATTGAGATATAAGTCTACAGCCTTATTTCAAGACTAAAGGGGATCTAGAGGAGATTTGGCAACTCAGTGTGTGAGTGTGTGTGTGTGTGTGTGTGTGTGTGCGCGTGCGTGTGCGTTCCTAGTTATGTCAGGATGAGAATCAATTACTGAGAAGCCAGGCCATTTGCAGACATTTATATGTAGTTTTTCCTACACTGCAGAGTTCAGTCTTCTGCTATTGAGTCTGTGACTTTGTTCTCAGTACTGTGCCAGACTCTGAGGCTGACCTTCAGATGAATGTTCAATAAACCTGCTCTGGAGAGGTCTAGAAAGTCACACACTACTGCAACTTGATGAAGAACGGACTGAGATCTATTCTGATTCAGGAGAAGCAAAGTGTGTCTGCATTTACCATGGAATGCAGCAATTCAAAAGTTAGAGATGAGTCAAAATTGTGTGTGTGTGTGTGTGTGTGTGTGTGAGAGAGAGAGAGAGAGAGAGAGACACAGAGAGAGAGAGTTGATACTGGGGTTTGAACTTAGGGCCGTGTGCTGTCCATTAGCTTTTTTCACTGAAAGCTGGTGCTCTACCATCTAAGTCACAGCTCCACATCTGGCTTTTATTTATTTATTTATTTGTCGGTTGTGGGGCTTGAACTCTGGGCCTGGGCACTGTCCCTGCGCTCTTCAGCTCAAGGCAAGCTCTCTACCACTTGAGCTACAGCGCCACTTCCGGTTTTCTGGTGGTTTATTGGAGATAGGAGTCGCACGGTCTCTCCTGCCCGGGCTGGCTTTGAACCGCGATCCTCAGATCTCAGCCTCCTGAGTAGCTAGGATTACAGGCGTGAGCCACCAGCGCCCGGCTCTGGCTTTTATTTTTAAGTTTGTTGGAGATAAGACTCAAAAATGTCCTTGCCAGGTCTGGCTTCAAATCGTGATCATCATTCTCAATTTGAGATTTGAGCTACTTCAGATCTCCCGAATAATTAAGACTAGAGGTGTGAGCCACTGGCTAGGCTAAACTTAAAAAAAGCAATTATGGGGCTGGGAAGGTGGCTGTGTGGTAGAGTCCTTGCCTTGCATGCCTGAGGCCCTGGGTTCGATTCCTCAGCACCACATAAGCAGTAAAAGCCAGAAGTGGTGCTGTGGCTCAAGTGGTAGAGAGCTAGCCTTGAGCTGAAGAGCTGAGGGACAGCGCCCAGGCCCAGAGTTCAGGCCCCACGACTGACAAAAAAGAAGGAAAGAAAGAAAAAGACATTGTGTGGCTACCAAACCCATGTGGATCACATGTCCCTCAACGAGTACGGTGTGTATTTATTTGACGTGGGTGATTTCCTGCACACGTTTCATGTTTGGAAGTTATTCTCCCACCTGTCTTTGACAACCTGGTGCAGATACGCTCCGGCCTTCCCCCAGGGCATCACAAGAGAAGCTTCCCAACGAAGAACACGAGGGTTCTCTTCCAGCCGGGGAAAGCGGGAAGCCGGGCGCTTGGTTTTCCAGCCCGGCTTCGAGGCAGCGTCCAGTTCCCCGCGCTGACACCAGGTGGCGCTCCCACGCCGGCATCCGCGTCCCGAACCCTGCGGGCGCTGAATGGCCCGCGTCCGGAAACCCGCAGCTCTGGGTCGCGTGCTGAGACCGGGCCAGGCGGGTTCGGACCCCAGCCCCGAGACGCGGGGCAGGGTGAGGGGGGCTGGATCGCCCGCTCCAGCCCGCAGCGCCCCCCCAGCGCCCGGGACGAGGCTGACGGCTGGCTGAGCTGAAACCACCTGGGAAGGGGTCAGAGGTCGCAGCTCCTCTCACCTGGTGGTGATGGGGCCGATTCCGGGACCGTGTCTTAAGAGGACCGTTTTCTCGAATATTCTTTGCAATTTTCCCGGGCGGGAGAGCTACCCCCCACCCCCACCCCCACCCCGCCCTAGGAAAGTCATCTTGCTGAGCTTCTCCCGTCTGTCTCCCCCAGCATCTGTGACGATGCTGTCCATGGACATGGCCACGGAGCGCGCGCACCGAGTGCCAGCCTGGCGTGAAAACAAATGCGGGGGGGATCATCGCTGGGTGCAGCAGGCTGGCTTTGAACTTGCCACCCTTGCGCCTCAGTCTCCCAAGCGCTGGGATCACGGGCGTGCGCTACCATCCCGTGGACCCCTCCCAAGAATGGCCAGCAAGGGCCAGGGCGCTGGAAGGTTCGACGCAGGCAGGATGCGAATCTCCCCGAGTGGAGAAGCGGCTGCCGCTGCTGCGCTCCCGCCACGCGACAAGGATGAACCGCGTTATTCTAGACCCAACTAAGGCGTCCATTTAATACCCCCCCCCCCCCCATCACCGAGGGTCCCTGCACGGGGGGGGGGAGGGGGCCTTGCATCTCCACGTTGCACGTTTACAGCGGCTGGATTGCTTAGGGGAGGGGGTGGGTGGGGGGAGTCGCGGCCCAACCTGACCAAAGCTCAGCCCTTGACGGGGGACACCCGAGGCTGGGTTGGGGAATAGAAAAAGTGGGTACAGGGACATCTGAACACAAGAGGGCTCGAGACCTCCCCCCCACCTCTGCTCCCCTGGGGTGGAGGGGGTTCATGGGGCTGCCCGGGGGGAGGGGCGTGGGCAGCGTGGGGCGGGGAGGTGGAGAGGGGGAGGAGGAAGGGGAGGAGGGGACAAAAGGTCTCCCGCCCCCCAGTTCCCCCGGCCCCCCACCTCCCGCCACCTCCGGCCTTATAATTGGCTCCGGCCAGCCCTCCCTGCTCCTCTTATCTGATCCTGGGCTCTTGGGAGAGGGAAGGGCTGCAGGGGCCGAGGTAGCTGCCGGAGGCCGGGAGAGGGAGAGGGCGAGAGGGAGAAGGAGAGACCGGAGGAGGGGGAGCGAGCCAAGGAGAAGGGACCGGGCGAGAAGGTACGCCGAGGGAAGCGAGCGAAGGACCAACTCGGCTGTGGGTCATCCCCGAGGCGCCCCAGAGACTCCCCCCCGCCCCCCCAGCCTGGGCTGCCTCCCGGCCCTGCGCGCGCACAGGTTAGTTCCTCCGTCCTCGCTCTTCCTCCACGGCTACTCCCAGCGAAGGAGGCCAGGGCCGGGAACCCAGCCACCTGCAGGCGCGCAGCTGTGCGCTAGGGAAGGGGCCGTGCGCCCAGGTGCGGCTTCCCTTCCCGGCTTCCCTGCCCGGCTCCCCGCGCGCGCGCGCGCACACACAGTGGGGTTGCAGTTTGCGACTCGAGGGGACTTCGCCGGAGAAATAGGGGGTGCAGTGAGTGAGCGTGCGGCCAGGAAGAGGCTAGGTTTGACTTGGTCAGGGTCCCCCGGACTAGCCAAGGGACTTGGGGGGATTTGTTTGTTTGCGCGCGCAGGGAGTCAGCTATTTTTATTTAGAATATATTCAGGGTCGCGGGGGAGAGCAGCCCGTGGAGAGATCACGGGGGGGAGGGTGTAGGTGGGGGTGGACACAGGGGGGGTGGACACAACGCACCCGCCATGCCTGGTGTGGCCGCAGACGTTGGCTGCTGGAAAACCCAGGCATGGGATGCCCTGGGGCGCGCGGAACGCAGCTGGCGGGTGCTTGCCTGGAAACCCAAGCGCTCCAGGCGCTTTGCTTTGGTATCCAAGCCGCCGGGCTGTGACTTTGAGAGGATTCAGACTGGGGTCGAGGGAGGACCTCCTCTGCCCTAGTTTTCCCTTCGGTCACCTCTACCCTTTTATTTCTCTGGAGTCCCGGGGGAAGCCGGGCATAGATACTTCGTGGGCACCATCGGGGCAGAATTAGGGCTTGGTCAAGAGGAGGGGATCAGGCCCCTGAGAGGTCTTAGGCAATCTGCAGAGCTGAGATTCTTGGTGCTGAGTTCTGGGGGTCCTTGGTGGGGAATCCTACCTCCCCCCTCACTCCCCTCCCCGCCCCCCCCCCCCCCACGCACACGCACACACTGGGCGAGCCTCTGAGATGCTTTGCTTAGGTCCGGGCTCTCAGGAAAAGGGTCTCAAGGAAGTTTGTGCTCAGGGGCCTGGGATTTCCTGCTGCTTCTGCAGGTGCTGAAAGCTCCCATTTCTTCTGAACGTTTCAGACTCCCATTCCTGAAAGTTCAGGAAAGCCACTACCTGCTAAGAGGAGCGCACAGGGTGCAGACAGGGGAAGGAGCGAGAGAAATAGAGGAGGAGGATTGGTGGCTCTGTGGAGGGCGGAAGTGAAAGGGAGTATTGCTTAGACCCGCTGGGGTCAGAGGGGCTGCGTCCTTGTGGTTTGTGATCAGGTGCCCCTGGCGGACCCAGCCGACAGGCTCAGACCTGCTGGCATGTTTAGCATGGGTGGATGGGAGAGATTTAGAATTGGGGGTTGCTCAAAATAGAGTGCTCTGGGAGCGAGGGTGGGGCATTGCCCATAAAGAAACGTGTTCATTACCTGAGTCACGTAACTGTACCTCCTCTGTGCATCCCCTTTGTAATAACAATTTAAAAAAAAAGGGGGGGATAGTAATCTGGGTAGGTTTTCTCTGAACCTGGATCTGCAACTTGGTTAATGTAAGATGGAACTCGGGATAGGTTTAACTTATTTATTTCTTGTTTATTTATTTATGTTGGTGCCAGTACTAGGGCTTGAACTCAGAGTGCTCTTGTTGATTGGCTTTGGGCTTTCTACCCCTTGAAGCACACCTCTCTTCTTCCAGCTTTCTGCTGGTTAATTGGAGAAAAGAGTCACAAGAGCTTTCTGCTCAGGATGGTTTTAAACCAGGATGTTCAGATTTCAGCCTCTTGAGTAGTTTAGGATTACAGATAAGGTTTCTTATTATGTTTTTTTAAAAGTCTTATCAAGAAAGAATTCACATGCCATATAGTTCATCAAACGATAGTTAAATGATTTTTAGTATATTCAGAGTGTGCAAGTGCAATCACCATCACAATTTAAGAACGTTTATAGCACCCCAAATGCATTTGAAATCTATTTATGCCAACTCTTCAATTCTTGACGTGCCCTCCCCCATATTAATTGCTTCCTAATTGAATGAATGAATGAATGCGTGGGCAGCATTCATTTAATAGGAAAACAACATGTGGCCCTTTGTGAGTGATTCTTTCACCTAGCCAGGTATTCTCAAGCTTCATCCCTGGTGTTTAGGATACCCTTCTACTCTCTCAATAAGCAGTAGACATCCCTTCTGCTTCGGGAGCTCCGAACCGTATAGACCCGAACCTCCACCCGGGCCCTGATCTCCTTCAAGTCCCTTTGCGAAGGAGGAGCCACACTGCTGAGACCTCTGAGTAATTTCCCCGGGAAGGATTCCTCTGCACCAGCCAATATTCCTGGAGCCGTTTTGGATGATTCCCAGGCATCAGGATTGAGGGGAGGAGCTCTCTGGCCCGCATCCTGCTTGCTGACAGTCCAATGGAGGATTTCAGAGAACTCTTGAGACCTTCCACGCTTTTCAGCCAGGGCTGGCCTGAAGAATAGACTGAGCAAACCAAATGATTGAAGGGATCTTTGGAAAAAATTGTCCAGTCCTATTCAAAAGACCCCTTCAGGTTTGCTCCCTTTGAGTCCTATTTCCCAGTGGTACCCACAAAAGCACAAAAGATGTTTTTGCCTTCTTTCAATTCAGTGTCTCTGCAGTGATGTGACTAGCACCAACAGTTGCAGTCACTTCCATCCAAAATCAGTGGAATGCTTGTTGTTTTCCCACTCTACAAAATACAACCTAAGCTTGAAAGGATGTGGGTTTTCCTGCTTTGCCCGCCCGGTGCTGTTGGGACAAATGTTGTGCAGTGTTAGGGCAGTTGGTTGAGAAAGAAGGTGTGAGTAGAGACACTAGCTGATCCCTGGGGCAATGGCAGCGAGGTTGGGAGAGAGAGTTTAAGGGGAAGGGACAAAAAAGAAGCGAGTTCTCCTTAGAAAGATTTTCCTCCAGATAGTGCTGGCTGTCAAGGAAACAGGCTTTCTTCTGAACTCCTTCTAGAAGCAAAAGAAAACCTGGCAGGGCTCCCGTTACTGTTGTTCAAATGCTAAGCTTTGAGTGTAGACTGCTTCCTGTTCTAGTGTATGCCTTAGAAGTTGTAGCAGTTAGCTTTCTGTCACTAACACCAAGTATCTGTTATAAAGCAACAAGGTTAATTTTGGTTGGATACAGTTCTGAAGGTTTAGTTCAGGACCAGCTGGCTCCTCTGATTTGTGGTGAGGCAGGACATCAAGGTGAGAGCATGTAGTAGAGTAAACCCCTTAACATCATAATCTAGGGAGAAAGAAAGGGGGGTGAGGGGACTAGGTTCTCACAAATTCCCTTCATGTAGACCCCCCCCCCCATGACCTAAAGACCTCCCAGTCGGCCTTACTCTTCACGTTTCCACCACTTCCCAGAGGATCAAGCCTTTAATCCATGGCTTTGGGAGAAGTGTTGACATTTAAAAAAGTATTTATTGAGTAACTGCCCTTTTATTTATTTTTATAATTTTATTTATTGTTTTGTATTGGTTTTGGGGCTTGAACTCAGGGCCTGGGTGCTGTCCCTGAGTTTTATTCTCATGGTTAGTGCTCTACTACTTGAGCAACAGTTCCATTTTTGACTTTTTGATGGTTAATAGTGAGATAAAATCTCACAGATGTATTTATTTATTTATTATTTAATTATTTTACTTTATTTATTTTTTAATTTTTATTTATTTATTTATTGCCGTTTGTGGGGCCTGAACTCTGGGCCTGGGTGCTGTCCCTCAGCTCTTCAGCTCAAGGCTAGCGCTCTACCACTTGAGCCACAGCGCCACTTGCGGCTTTTTCTGCACATGTGGTGCTGAGGAATCGAACCCAGGGCCTCATGCATGCAAGGCAAGCACTCTATAACTGAGCCACCTTCCCACCCTATTTAATTTTTTAAATTGTAGGGTTTTTTTTTGCCTTGGGGCTTGAACTCAGGGCCTGATACTGTTACTGAGCTTTTTTATACTCAAGGCTAGTACTCTTCTACTTGACTTCTTGGCTGCTAATTGGAGATAACAGTCTCATGGACCATTCTCCTCTCCCCCCCCCCCCCCCCCCCCCAGGCTGCTTTCAGCTGTGGTCCTCAGATCTCAGCCCCTGAGTGACTAGGACTTCAAGCATGTAATCCTAGTGCCTGGCCACTTTTTAAAGTGAAAAGTAGAAAAAGGAATTGATACCTAAAAATAATATTCTACTGCAGGCTTTCTGCCCTCTTGAGGCTGTC
Source organism: Dipodomys spectabilis (assembly GCF_019054845.1). Taxonomy (NCBI): domain Eukaryota; kingdom Metazoa; phylum Chordata; class Mammalia; order Rodentia; family Heteromyidae; genus Dipodomys; species Dipodomys spectabilis. The sequence goes on along the minus strand of NW_024871460.1, from coordinate 5,793,934 downwards.
TGAAGCCATACACTGCCAGTGTGCTAAACTTTCTGAATTGAATATAGTGGTGTTTAATACATTTGGGTAAGTAGAAACATGTATAGCCAACTGCAGTTCAGAGTGAAGTGCTTCTGAGTGGAAAATACAGATTACTGCTATGAGAGCCAGAGGTAAAGCACCTGATCCCGGTCTTGAAGGACCAGGGGAGTCAACCTAAGGAAAGGCTATCAAATGGCTAAGCTATTTCTGGTCATAGATTTTACTTAAAAAATCATCTCCCATTTCTTTGACAGAGGAGTGAAGTCAGTCCTTAAAAACAGAAAGGAGTAGGGAGAAGCCACAGGAGGGAACATTGTTGTGTCAAGGAGCTACCATTCCAATTTGCCATAACTTTGGAATGGTACTGGCTCTTATCACTCAATTGACAGCACCTAGTTTAAGACCTTTGGAGTGACCCCAATTCTGGGGCTAATTCTCATTCAACCCAGTGCTGTTGAGTAACTCCCCAGGACAAATGCTAATCTAATAGGGTCTCTGTGTAAAAGAGAAAAAGATGCTCCTCCCCCAAATAAATAAATAAACACACAAATGATGGCCCTTCTGGGCAGGCCGGTGGGATGGGGAAGAAAGCACTGTTCTTTGATCTGTATAAACTTTGCAACAAGGCACAGATCTGGCAAATGAAGGGTCTGTTAATTTCTTTTCTTTTTTCTTTTATGCAGTCTTGGGGCTTGAACTCAAGGCCTCGGCACTGTCCCTGAGCTTCTTTTTGCTCAAGGCTAGCACTCTACCACTTGAGCCAAAGCACCACTTCTGGCTTTTTCTGTTATGTGGTACTGAGGGATTGAACCCAGGGCTTCATGCATGGTAGACAGGCACTCACCACGGAGTCACTTTCCAAGTCTGGATCTATTAACTTCAAGCATCATTTACCCTAGGCCAAGCATAAATTTTACAGTGTATCAACTTTGAGCTTTGACACTGATCATTAATCCATGCTTATTAATGATCTATTATGTGTAAAAATTAAGGGCTAGGAAGGTGGCTCAGTGGTAGAGCGCTTCCCTTGCATGCATGAGGCCCTGGGTTCGATTCCTCAGCACTACATAAGCAAAAAGAAAAAAAGCCGGAAGTGGCACTGTGGCTCAAGTGGTAGAGAGCTAGCCTTGAGCTGAAGAGCTGAGGGACAGCACCCAGGCCCAGAGTTCAGACCCCACGACTGGACCCCCCCTCCCCCCAAAAAATTAAAAACATAGAAATGAGAAAACAGGAATGATTGTAATTCCATTTGTTTACTACAATTATGTAAAAATAGGAATAATTTTTGCATATTTGTTCTGTGTCCTGCCTTCCTAAATTTACTTATTAGGTCAAATAGGTATTTATTCATTTATTGCTGGATTTCTTAGATATTTCCCTATAAACAATTATGTTAATTGTACGTAAAAACATTTTTTTTACTCCCCCCCCCCCCCACATTCCTGCCTTTTATTTTTTCTTGCCTTATTACATTGGCTAGGATCTGCAAAGTTGAGTGGAGATGGTAATAATCTCAATTTATTCCTGGTTTTACAAGGGAAGTGTTGAGCATTTCACTATTAAATATGAGCATAGCTATGGGCTCTTCTTCCATTATTCTCTTCTTTTCCCTCCTTTTTGGTGAACCTGAGGTTTGAAGTCAGGGTCTCATGTTTGCTAGACAGGCGCTCTACCATTTGAGCCATACCCCAAGCTGTTGTGAGTTTTTTCCCTAGATATCCTTTATTATATTGAAGAAATATTTTTTTTAAAAATTTATTCTTATATTTATTGTTATTGTAGAGTTGATATCAGAGGGGTTGCAGTTACATGAATCAGGTAATGGGTACAATTCTTTTTTGTGTATGTGTGTGGTGAGCTTGAACTCTGGGCTGGGTGCTGTCCCCTCAGCTCTTCAACTCAAGGATAGAGCTTTACCATTTGAGCCTCAGCACCACTTCCAGTTTTCTGAATGGTTTTATTGGAGATAAGAGACTCACAGACTTTCCTGCCTGGGCTGGCTTTGAACCTGGCTTTGAACTGGGATCCTCAGATCTCAGCCTTCTGAGTAGCTAGGATTACAGGCATGAGCCACCAATGCCCTGGCAGTACAATTCTTTTTGAAATGTCTCCCTTTCCCTTGCTTGAAGAAATATCTTCTATTTCTAATTTTCTGAGTTTCCTTCTAATCATGAGTGGGAATTGAATGCCTTTCTATCTATTGAAATGATACTTTTACATGTCTGTCAACATGATAAATGATATTTATTTTAAAATATGAAAGCTATACTGTATTCTTGAAACAAATCTTACTAGTTCATTATTATTATTTTTATATATTGTTATGTTACTTGAAAATGATTGATAAAGGACTTTATAGCTATATTCATGAGGGATATTATGTTTTTATTTTTTATGATTATGTCTAGTTCTGATAGCTTGTAGATTATATTTGCCTTTAGCTATTTTCTGACAGTTTCACATGATTAATATTATGTTTTATCTATATATTATAGAGTTTACTAGTGAAACTGTGGCTATAATTTCTTTTCCTTTTTTTTTTTTTTGACAGTCGCCGGGCTTGAACTCTGGGCCTGGGCGCTGTCCCTGAGCTCTTCAGCTCAAGCCCAATACTCTAACACTTGAGCCACAGCGCCACTTCTGGCTTTTTCTGCTTATGTGGTGCTGAGGAATCGAACCCAGGGCCTCATGAATACGAGGCAAGCACTCTACCACTGAGCCACCTTCCCAGCCCTGACTATAATTTCTTGTGGAAGTATTTTTTGTTTTTGTTTTTTTTGTTGGTCGTGGGGCTTGAACTCTGGGCCTGGGAGCTGTCCCTCAGCTCTTCAGCTCAAGGCGAGCGCTCTACCACTTGAGCTACAGCGCCACTTCCGGTTTTCTGGTGATTTATTGGAGATAGGAGTCTCACGGTCTTTCCTGCCCGGGCTGGCTTTGAACCGCGATCCTCAGATCTTAGCCTCCTGAGTAGCTAGGATTACAGGCGTGAGCCACCAGCGCCCGGCTCTTGTGGAAATATTTTTAGTAAAAATCTTAATAGGCTCAGATTAATTTAGATTTTCTATTCCTTCATGTATGTGTTTTAACAAGTTGAGTACTTCAACAGCTTTTTTTCCAACTAAACTATATATATGATATATATATATGTATATATATATATATGTATATATATATATATATATATATATGCACAATATTCTTTTTTTTCTTCTGTGCCAGTACTAGGGCTTGAACTTTGGATCCCATACACTCCCTGAGCTTTTTTCCACACAAGGCTGGAGCTCTATAACTTGAGCTGACTCTTCACCAGCTAACTAGAGATGAGAGTCTCTCATATTTGTCTGTCAGGGGCTGGCTTGGGGCTGAGATCTTCAGGTCTCAACTTCTTGAGTAGTTAGGATTATAGGCATGAGCCACCAGTGTCAGCTTAGCCTGTCATTCTTAATATTTTTCTTTACCTTGAAATTATTTTTCAGTTTATCAAAAAAGGTAATGAAATCATTGTTCATGGTATTCTTTTTTTTGGTGAACATTTCTTTATTTATTTATTTTTATTATTTTTTTATTGTGAAAATACTGTACAGAGGGGTTACAATTACATGGGCAAGATAATGAGTACATTTCTTATCAAGCATTGTAATCTCCTCCTTTGTTTCCCCTTCCCATCCCTTCCCATCCTCCCCTCACCCCCCCACCCAATCCTCCCCCCCAAAGTTGTAAAGTTCGTTTTCGACAAAATGACTTGTACTTCTCATTGTTGCAATGGGTCCACCTGTATATTCTTCTATATTTATTTCTTGTACTTTCTAAAGATTTTCCAAAATTTTATTAATATTTCAAGTTAGTAAAATTTGGTTTTGCTAATTTTTAGTGATATTAGTTTTATTTCTTTACCTTTTTATTTCCTTTCTTCCTTCTTTCCTTCCTTTTTCTTCCTCCCCTCCTTTCCTTCCCCTTTTTCTTGTCTCCTTCTCTACCTCCCTCCCTCCTTCTGTCTCTCTCTTTCTCTCTCCTTCCCTCTCTCTCCTTTTCTCTTTCTCATAACAGAGCTTGAACTCAGGGCTTCATGCTCTTGATCTGCTTGACTTTCACTCATAGCTAGGGCTCCTCCACTTGAGCCATGCCTCTTGTAATAATATACCTTATGTGTAAAATTTCTCAGCTCCTGCCCTAACACTTGTGGCAATTTGAATAAAGTATTCCCTTTATTAGGATTAGAAATTGGATTGTATCAACTCAAAACTTCTGTTTTTCAGAAGCTATATGAAAAAATCCTGTATTATAGTCTACAAGAAACAGCTTCAAATATGTGAAGATAAGTTATCTATCTCTACTTTTCCATTTTCCTAAGCCTCAAAGCAGGCTGAAGCATCACCATTCCTTAAATGTTCTTTGCTTGAACTTGTCAACTGAAATGGCTGAGTCGTTTTTTAAGCCTGTGAACTGCTCTTAGTAAGGTCAATCACAACTTTGTACAGTCGATTATCTTAACCTGGGTAGAGCTATCATCTGGAGAGTGATTGGAATGGATAGGAATGTATTTTGAGAGGTCTTAAGCTCTCAGATAATTGCTGACTGTAATTAACAGCATCTTCAGATTTTGCTGCAAGTTTGTTCGAGAGCCTCAGTGAGATAAAGAAGATAGAAAGTCCTTTGTTCTTCTTTCATTTTCCCAGAATGAACAGTAGGTATCATCATTTTAGTTTCTTTTGTGTTATCTCTATCTGTTCCTGACACACTACCAATATTAGAATGTTTTGGGTACTGTGTGATAAGTATATTGTCTATATTATAACTATCCCTTTGAAGATAACATCTATTACTACTTTCATTGATAAAGAATTCCAGAGTTGTTTAACCAGTTTCTTCAGAATCCATATCCAATTTATCATCACTGCTGTTCTAACTCCTGTTTTTTTATTCATGTCACTTTCTTGCGCTAACTTTGCATTCTGTCTCATACTTCATTTAGCTTTGCAATATGATTACTTGCAGTCTTCCTTCTGTTTATTAAATTGTAAGTGAGGTCCCTAAGGGGGAACACATGGTATACAGTTTGATGTTCTCTTCAGTTCAGTAGCAAGTACAGTGCTTTGGTTATATAGTAGAGTTTTCAGTGAGCAATGGTTAGAATGAAAATTCCAATGCTATTAATAACCATCTTTCTTAAGGCCTGGGGCAACTGGATATGTATATGCCAGATGTCTAACCACCATTTTATTTCAATTTATAGTTTAAAATAATAAGTTAGTAATAATTGAATAGATTAATATCCATGATTTGGATGTAGATGTGTAGGTCTTGTGTACATGCGTATGCATAGTGTGTGAATGTGTGTGTGTGTGTGTGTGTGTGTGTATGTGTGAGGCTTACAAGACTCTAGAGTAAATATTTTAAGATGTTTTGATAAAATTGTGTACATGTCAAGCTGAGTTTTGTGAGTGCCTGTAAACCTTGATTAAGGCCTATACTCAGGGTCTTTGCTTCTTATAAAGCTTAGCTGTACAAATGAGATTACATAAAACTACCAGAGCATTTCTAAGTCATTAACTGTAAAGTTATGCTAGTTTTGAGAATATATATTCTACAACTATCTACCCCCAAACTTTGTTCCTAGCTTCTAAAATTAGCATTATAACAAGTCATTTCTAACCTGCTGTTTTTTTTTTTTTTTTTTTTTTTAATTTAAGAAGAAAATCAAGGAGGAATTACTTGTTTTGTGCAGTCTTTTGGGCAAAATTTCAACAAACTAGTTTTTGACATTTTAGTGAATGTTAAAATATCTCATGGCACTTTAATAGAAATTGAGCTTTTTCTTGTCCCTACTTTTTCTGTCCAAAAGTTTGGGGACTTGGCAGGATAGCTTGGGAAAACTCAAAGTCCACGTCTCTCAATAGGCTATTGCTCATCTTAATTTAAAATAAACAATAAAAAAGAGAAGTATTTGAAGAGAAGTATTTAAAGATTTAAAGAGAAGTATTTAATTTTTTCCCACATATAAATAATACACAGTTTCCAAAAGAAGTTGCCAAGACTACTACAGCATCGATTTATTTATTTAGGTAGCTGGTTGGAATTGGTGAAGTGCAGACAAATGACCAATGCCACATATTAAATATTGCTTTGAAACACCTGAGCACACAGGGACTGTGGTGCTTTGTTGAGAAGAGAGAACAGGCTATTTATTTGATGGTGGCTTGAAAAAGAACCTTTTCCTACTACGTTAAAATAGTTTCATGTGCTAGCAGATATAAGCGTCCTGATCTTAAAAATGCAGGCTTCAAAGACAATGTGGCCTGTTTCCTGCCCTTTCTTCTTGCTTTGCTCTGGTTGAAATGTGTGTTGATCATCTTTGGGGAAGGAAATCTTAGAAAGAATACTTTATTTGAGTTGAGAAAGTTACGGCTGTGTTTTTCTTTGGGGGTATTCAACAGCTGTTTGTGTGACTGGCTGACTAATGTATGGATTGGGTGGGGCCAACAGTGGGTGTTACAATCTTTTCCTGTCTTCTGTCTATAGAAAGATTACTCAGACCCACTTAGGTAATGTACTAACCCTTAATTCTTTGCTGCCTTAAGATCAGGGCTCTATGCATGCCCCAGGCCTCTTTATTCTATGTTTTATTAAGTTTCTGCACCACCTACTCCATCCCCTTTGTGTCCTAGTAGATAATTGGCTTACTAATCTGTTATAAATTATTTCAGACTAAAAGGATATGTTGATAATGCTCACTGTGTTGCCTATGCCTTTAGAATTTCTCTGAGTGATTGATTAAAGGAAATATGGCTCATTTATTACTCCAGCTATACTATTATTCTGAGAAAAATTAAATATCAGAGGTATAAGCACATGAGTCATACTGCTTTAACATTGCAAAGAATCTTGTTTTACTTCACTAACTGAAATAACTCTCTTTTTAATTGACACATACTATTTATTTGGACATATTTGTGGGGGCACAGTATAAAATCCCTGAAAGAAGATCATAACCCTATATAATGTTGAATGTTGCCTACATCCATGCAGTATCTCAGAGTCCTTCCCTGGTTTTCATTCATAAATTGAAAGATTAAGATAGGTTGGGAAAAGTAATTTTCTTTTTTTAATTGTGAGAATACTATACAGAGGAGTTACAATTACATGGGCAAGATAACTAGTACATTTTTTTTTTTTTGGGTCCGGTGGTGGGGCCTGAACTCTGGGCCTGGGTGCTGTCCCTCAGCTCTTCAGCTCAAGGCTCGCTCTCTACCACTTGAGCCACAGCGCCACTTCCGGATTTTTTCTTTTTGTTTATGTGGTGCTGAGGAATCAACCCAGGGCCTCATGCATGCAAGGCAAACGCTCTACCACTGAGCCACCTTCCCAGCCCACGAGTACATTTCTTATCAAGCATTGTTGCCTCCTCTTTGTTTCCCCTTCCCATCCCTTCCCATACTTCCCGCTCCCCCTCACCTAAACCTCCCCCCACAAGTTATAAAGTTCGTTTTTCGACATAATGACTTGTACATCTCATTGTTGCAATGGGTCCACCTGTATCCCTAGATAAATGATTTGTTTTTGCCCTTCCCCTCTACAAATTATACCAATATCAAATACAGTGAAAGCAGGGGTTATACTGTGGGGGAGGGACATACAAAGCAACATAGAAATCATCTTATAAATATGTTAGAAACAATTGCATGAAAGAAAAAAGAAAAACATTTGAATACTTATCTTGGGGTTCATTCCTCTAACATCACCTTATCTGACCTTTTCTGCTTGACTCAGACATATACTAGTTATTGCAAATAAGGGAAACCATGGGACCTATGTGTTTTGGACTTGGCTTACTTCACTTAATATAATTTTTTTCCAAGTCTTTCCATTTCCTGGGGCAATGTCATTCTTTCTGATGGAGGCATAGAATTCCATTGTGTATATATACCACATTTTCTTGATCCATTCATCTACTGAGGGGCATCCGGGTTGGTTCCATATCTTAGTTACGGTAAATAATGCTGCAATAAACATAGTTGTGCTGGTAGCTTTAGTATGGTCTTGTTTGTGATCATTTGGGTAAATGCCTAAAAGTGGGATTGCTGGGTCATAGGGGAGCTCTATGTGGAGTCTTTTGAGGAACCTCCATCCTGCTTTCCAAAGTGGATGAACAAGTTTACACTCCCACCAACAATGTAGTAAGGTTCCCTTCTGTCCACATCCCCTCCAGCAGCTGTTGTTATTAAAGTTCTTGATTATAGCCATTTTAACTGGGGTGAGGTGGTATCTTAATGTTGTTTTGATTTGCATTTCTTTTTTTATTTTTTATTGTGAAAATACTGTACAGAGGGGTTACAATTACATGGGCAAGACAGTGAGTACATTTCTTACCAAGCATTGTAGCCTCCTCCTTTGTTTACCCTTCCCATCCCTTCCCAGCCTCCCCCCCAACCCCCCCCCAATCCTTCCCCCCCCCCCACCAAAGTTGTAAAGTTCGTTTTCGACATGACAACTTTTACTTCTCATTGTTGCAATGGGTCCACCTGTATCCTTATTTAAACGACTTGTTTTTCCCCTTCCCCTCCATAAATTATACCGACATCAAATACAGTGAAAGCAGGGCTTATACTGTGGGGGAGGGACATACAAAGCAACAAAGAAATAATCTTATAAATGCGTTAGAAACAAATGCATGAAAGAAAAAAAACATTTAAATACATATCTTAGGGTTCATTTTCCTAACATCACCTTATCTGACCTTTTCTGCTTGACTCATACATATACTAGATATTGCAAATAAGGGAAACCATGGGACCTATGTTTCTTTGGGCTTGGCTTACTTCACTTAATATGATTTTTTCCAAGTCTTTCCATTTCCTAACAAATGGGGCAATGCCATTCTTTCTGATGGAGGCATAGAATTCCATTATATATATATACCACATTTTCTTGATCCATTCATCTACTGAGGGGCATCTGGGTTGGTTCCATATCTTAGCTATGGTAAATAATGCTGCAATAAACATTGTTGTGCTGGTAGCTTTAGTGTGGTCTTGTTTGTAAACATTTGGGTAAATGCCCAAAAGTGGGATTGCTGGGTCATAGGGGAGCTCTATGTGGAGTCTTTTGAGGAACCTCCATATTACTTTCCAAAGTGGTTGAACAAGTTTACACTCCCACCAACAATGTAGTAAGGTTCCCTTCTGTCTACATCCCTTCCAGCATCTGTTGTTTTTAGAGTTCTTGATTATAGCCATTCTAACTGGGGTGAGGTGGTATCTCAATGTTGTTTTGATTTGCATTTCTTTTATGGCTAGGGAGGTTGAGCATTTCTTCATGTGTCTATTGGCCATCCTTCTTTCTTCTTCAGAGAAGTTTCTCTTTAAGTCTTTCGCCCACTTATTTATTGGGCAGTTGTTTCTTTGAGGATTTGTTGTTGGGGGATTTAATTTTTTGAGTTCCAAGTATATTTTAGATATGAGACCCTTGTCCGTTGTATGGATCTTCTCCCAATCCGTGGGCTTTCTATTGATCTTGCTAGCTATGTCCTTTGCTATGCAGAAGCTCTGCAACTTCATGCAATCCCATTTGTCCAAACTTTCTTTGATTTGTTGTGTTTCTGGGTCTCTATTAAGAAAATTTCAGCCTGTGCCAAGGAGACCAAGGATTTCTTCTATTCCATCCTGTAATGTTTTCAGAGTGTCTGCTTTGACTCCGAGGTCTTTGAGCCATTTGGAGTTGATTCTGGTGTAAGGTGATATATAAGGATCTAGCTTTAGTTTTCTAGAAGTAGTTAACCAATTTTGCCAGCACCATTTACTGAAGAGGCTGTCTTTCTTCCATTCTATTTTTTTAGCTCCCTTATTGAAGATTAGATGGCTATAGGTCTATAGGTTCATTTCTGGGTTTTCAATTCTATTCCATTGGTCCTGAGGTCTGTTCTTGTGCCAGTACCAAGCTGTTTTGATTACTATGGCTTTGTAGTAGAGTTTGAAATTTGGTATTGATATTCCTCCAGCAGTGTTCTTTCCGTTGAGGAGCGTTTTTGCTATTTGGGGTCTTTTATTGTTCCATATGAAGTTTTGGATTGCCTCTTCTATTTCCTTGAAGAATGAGGTTGGAATATTGATAGGTATCACATTGAATTTGTAGATAGCCTTGGGAAGTATTGCCATTTTCACGATGTTGATCTTTCCAATCCAGGAGCATGGGAGTTTTTGCCACTTTCTAAGTTCTGTTTTGATTTCCTTTTTCAAGTTTTTAAAGTTTACTAACTGAAATAACCCTTGGATTAAAAAAAATCAAAACTTATATCATGCTGCTAAAGCATATACAGTGGCAAAGTGATGGCCTGAAGTAAAAAATAATATTGCAAAAAAAATTAGAGGAAAGAGCTGGGCACTGGTGGCTCATGCTTGTAATCCTAGCTATTTAGGAGGCTGAGATGTGAGGATCATGGCTCAAAGCCTCCCTATCAGGAGTGAGACTCTAACTCCAATTAATCACGAGAAAACCAGAGTGGCTCTGTGGCTCAAAGGGGTAGAACACTAGCTCTGAACAAAAAGAGCTCAGGAGCAATGTGTAGGCCCTGAGTTCAAGCTTCATAATCTACAAAAAAAAGTAGAGAAAAGTTACAAGTGAACAACAAAAATTAATAAAGAAAATCAACTTGTGGGTAAGGGTCGGAGGGGGAAACTGGAGAAACTGAAGGGAGGGTGGCATTTTCCAAAACAAGAAGTATCCTAATTACCTGACTTATGAGACGGTAACCCACCTCTACAACACCTCCATCATAACAAGAAAATTATATTTTTAAAAGAAAATTATATTTTTTAAAGAAAGCAAAAGAAGCAACTGATTTTATATATATATATATATATATATATATATATATATATATATATATACATACACACATAAATAAGAAAGTCTGGCAACAAAAATAGTATTTGCAATTTGGCCAAAACACTCGCTCTTAAAAAGAAATTACAAACTGAGAAAATATTTAGCTTATCTACTTAGAGGAGAAGGGAGAATTCATTAGAGAGAAGTAAAAACCATGACAACTTAATACTTGCAATGCATCTAAAAACAGTAATGAAGTTGGGAGGGGGAGAGAATACAAAATGACAATACAAATGAATGCAAATACATTAGAGACAAGAAGTGGAAAACCTAAGTAGATCTATAAACAAGCAAAATAGTTGCAAAAGTTGCACAGAGATCAGAAAGGAAGACAAAGCCACTAGGGCTATTCAGCAATTCTCAGCACAGCTGGCCTCATGCTACTTAAGCTACTACAAAACAATGAACTATAGAACCCATTCTAATTTCCTTTATGAGGCTAGGGTTATCCTGTCAACAATATCACTTCAGAAAACTAGGTACACTGTTGTGATTCAAAAGTTAGAACTATACAATTTATATAAAACTGGAAGAATGTAGGACAGTGAACTTGGAAGAAAAGCCCTCTGAGCAGGCTTTCGACTCTGAGATGTGTCTGATTAGCAGATGTTGAAAGATATTCTTTGGTAACCCAATGCATCAACGGGCTGCACAAATTCAGTCTTGGACGAAGAATTAATGCATCAGAACACTCTGTGCAGGAGGCTTGCATAAGATACATAGAGAATTCCTGAGACACATCGGTATCTGACTCTCACCTCCCAGGGACCCAGCTCTAGTCTTCAAAGCCTTGGATGTTACATCAGTGTAATGGGAATTTGGGTAAAGCAAGCAGCAGTAAAGGAACATTCCAAAGTGAAGACAGAACTGAGGCGCCTTCTGGACTTCTTTTTGTGTGCTACGCAATCTGCCAAGGGAGATGCTATTTGGCAGCATGCCCTACTGCTCAAGTGGAGCAGACGGCCAAAGGGGTGCAGCTAACGTGGTCTTGATCCGTTGTTTCTTTAATGATACCAAGGATCGCCAAAGAATCCATTGATTATGGGAAGTTTTTATGGAGCAATCGCCTCTCATAGTTGTGTTTTTAGGTCACTGAAAGCCTCAAAGCCCTCTAGAAACAAAGTGTTCAGAAAGGAAATGATCTTCTATAAAGCCCAGCTCTCTGTTTAGTTACAAAGACTAGATCATGAAGGAGCAAGAACGGCTCTGAGGGATGCCAATAGGATTGAGAATGGTAAAGACTGTAGTCATGAAGCTGCAGAGGGAATGAAATCTCCACTGAGAATCAGAGTAGAAGCCATTCATGTTATCCTGGGCCAAAAAAGTTTTGTTGACCTTTTATCCATGCCCTGAGACTTTGAATGAGGCTGAGTTGAAAGGAGATGGCCTCACTAATCTGGTAGAGGAAAAGTTGAGGAAGTATAACATTTAGGTTGTGGTATGGTAATTGATAGCTTTTGATCAGGTGTGCAGTGAGAATCATGAGTCTAAAGCAGAACAGAACAATTTGAAAGTTTGGCAGTTTGGTAAGACAAGCCTATGTAAAGTTGGACTAGGGAAGACATATTTTCTGAAGATATTAACACCACTAAAAAACAACAAAAACAACAACAACGAAGATCCAGTGGGAGAAAAGGATGAAAGGAGAGTGAATGAATTCATTCACAAATGAAAGTAGAACAATGAAACATGGAGAGAGGCCGATGAAGGAAGTGAATTTGACCATGACACATTGTCCACAATGACCTCCTCACAATAATAATTTTTTTTTTTTGTTCTGGTCCTGGGGCTTGAATTCAGGGCCTGGACATTGTCCTTGAGCTTTTGTGCTCAAGGCTTGCTCTCTACTACCTGAGTCACAGCTCCACTTCCAGTTTTTTTAGGTGCTTAATTGGAGATGGGCGTTTCACAGACTTTCCTACCCAAGCTGGCTTCAAAACCACAATCCTCAGATCTCAGCCTCCTGACTAGCTAGAGTTACAGGTGGGAGCCACCAGCACTTGGCTAATGAAATTTTTATAAAATAACTATTAAGTACTTTGCACTGTGGCAATTGACTAGATCTCACCCATCACAGAATGAAGGGTGTACAGCTTTTAGCTCACTTACCATACTTTGTTTTGACATATTGCAGAAAACACATGGAGACTGAATAACATACTACTTACTAATACATGGATCACCAGAGAAATAAAAGAGAAAATTAAAAAGTTCTTACAATTCAATTAAAATGAAAACACATGACAATAGAACTTCTGGGATACAGCAAAGCAGTGCTGAGAGGAAGGTTCATAGCTCTAAGTGCACACATACAGAAAATAGGAACAGCCCAAGTAAATAACCTTATGATGGAAATGAAACTGCTAGAAAAACAAGAACAAAATCCCAAACTACTAGACAGAGAGATAGTAAAGATTAGGGCAGAAATGAAATAGAGACTGAAAAGCTATGGATAAAATCAATGAAACAAAAAGCTGGTTCTTTAAAAAAAAATCAATAAAATTGACACCACTAGCTAGACTGATGAAGGAAAGAAGAAGAGAGATTCAAATAACCAAAATTAGAGATGCCAAAGAAAACATTACAACAGACACTGAAAAAAATTCAAATGATTATAAAGGACTATTTTTCAAAACCTATACTCAAATAACATGGAAGACCTAGTAGAAATGGACAAACTTCTGGAGACATACAAATGCTTAAGCTGAACCAAGAAGATATAAGCCAATTAAAGAGGCCCATAACATGTAATGATAAGTAATCAGAAGTCTTCCAACAAGGAAAAGCCAAAGTCCTGATGGATTCATGGCTGAATTCTGTAAGACTTGTAAAGTTGAACCAACACCAATACTCCTCAAACTTCTCCATGAAATAGAAACAGAAGAATAAATTCCAAACTTATTCTATGAAGCTAATATCACACTTGTCCCAGAACCAGGTAAGAATCCAAAAAAGAATGATGGATTTCTCAGATGAACACAGATGCAAAGCTCTTCAACAAAATACTAACCAATAGGATCCAGAAACTAATAAAAAATCATACATTATGATCAAGTAGGCTTCATCCCACAGATGCAAGGCTGGTTTAACATGTCAATAAATAACTGAAGATAAGAACCACATGAATAATCTTCATGTACAGAAAGGATCTGACAAATTTTATGGTGGTTCAGCTGCAGTGATCTTTTTTGAATGAACAATGGGAAAAAATGGTACCCAGCTATTAGTTCAGGAAAACAAATGCATCTCTAGAGGAAAAAAAAGTTTTTAAAATTTAATCTAAGCTAGGTGCTGGTGGCTCATGCCTGTAATCTTAGCTACTCAGGAGGCTGAGATCTGAGGACCTCAGATTGGTTCAAAGCCAGCCTGGGGAGGAAAGTCTGTGAGACTCTTTTTTTTTTTTTTTAGTTTAATTTTATTTTATTTGTGAACATACTGTACAGAGGGGTTACAATTACATGGGCAGGATAATGCATACATTTCTTACCAAGCATTGCAGCCTCCTCCTTTGTTTACCCTTCTGTGAGACTCTTATCTCCAATTAACCACCAAAATGTCCTAAATTCAAGCCCCACGACCAACAAAACAAAACAAAATGAATCTAAGACTATATAAGAAGCTTTAAACTTAGCATGCTCCCCAACCTTCTTTTTTTGAGATTTGTTTATAAGTTTATGGACACATTCAAAGTCACCATTACTCACCATCCAGATCAAATACTCTTTTTCTGCAGTTTTCCTACCAAATTCCCCCTATACTAGGATTGCTTATGAAATACAGAATGCTGTTAAAATTTAACTTCAGAAAAACACTAATGTCTTTAGATATTATCTCTCCAATATTGCATAGAACATACTTAAATGAAGTACAATGATATAATGAAATGACAGTGAAAATTTATCTGAAATTAAAATTTAAGTAGAATATCATATTTTATGTGTTAAATCTCGTAATTCTCTACGTTCTATCTACATGTTGGTAAGTTGCTTCAGATCTTTTGTCTAATAGTATTGGGGAATAAATGAATGAATAAGTAGATGGATATATAAATGAAGATACATGCTGGGTAGGAAAACCCTTTTGAGATATCGTCTTAATCTTTAAGGAAAGGATTCAAAATTTCTCTTCTACAAAGACCTGAAATAGCTTTCTTGTTTGTAGATTGGCCTTTTACGATTATTTCAAACATTGTTCCTTCCTGTTTTTCTGCTTCCATTCTTTTCTCTCATTCATTCTCTTTCCTTTTTCTTTTTCCTCTATTTTTCTTGTCTTCTTTTCTATTTTTTAAAATTTAATTTTAATTTATTAATTTTCTGTTGGTCTGTGGGGCCTGGGTGCTTTCCCCGAGCTCTTTTGCTCTACCACTTTGAGCTAAAGTGCCACTTCCAGTTTTTGAGTGCTTTATTGGAGATAAAGAATTTCATGGACTTTCTTGCTGGAACAGGCTTTGAACCAGGACTCTCAGATCTCAGCCTCCTGAGTAGCTAGGATTACAGGTGTGAGCCACTGATGCCTGACTTTTTATTTTTGTGGCTCTTTATTGTTTACATTCTAATGAAAAAGAAAAAGTTTGGAAGGGTATTGGGTTCACACATATTAGGGGAAAAAGAACTATGAGAAAAGAATTTGCTTGATAAAAGAAAAACTGATTAATGGATTTACTATGAACACAAAGTGTTTTTTCAGACTCTCTTAAACACTTTCTTTTTTTGAACTTTGTAGACAGTATAAGACAACAGTAGGATTGAATTTTATGTGATTAAATATTGAAGAAGTACATGACTAGAAAGGACATAGTGATTGGTTATATTGTTTATTACGGATATATTAGATCTACTTGGGAAATTCACTATACAATTTATGTCCTTATAGAAGAGCTACAGAGTACAATCTGAGCTTCTCTCTCAAACATTAAGAAAAAAAACCGCCACAGACTATTCTCAAAAGTCAGTTTTCTATCATTTTGTATTTTAGATAATTTTTTGTATTATTTATTTTTTAGATAATTATTTTTAGATCATTATTATTATTTAGGTAATTGTGGGATTATATAATAATCTAGGGAATCCTGTGCTCTGTATTTCCAGGTAGTTGCTACACCCCATGTAAAAGACAGAAAATACAATGAAGATTTTCCAGTGCAAGATGCGATACTGGCTGATTCCAGCTTTTGTGGCAATTGCTTATTTCTGCACCATCGTCCAGGGTCAAGGTAATTGAAATCTTTAAAAAAAACCAGTAGAGTCTGGGGAGTCTAGCTGTCTGGATACTATCATCATTCTTATTTATCTATCATAACAAAGTTTCATTGGTACAAATACATGTTTAGGAAGGAAGTAGGTTAGATTTTACCTATTTTTCTGATTGTTTTTACTATAGAAAAAAATACACAAGTTTGGCAAGGGTTATAACATCACCAGTAATCCATAGTGTTTGTGGCAGATGCTTAAACAGCTTTCTGAAAAGTTTTTGAAAGCACAATCAGTGAAAGTCAGCTTTGCATGTTACCAAGACAATCCTCTTAATGAAGAACTTCAGCATCCACGTCGACAAAGTATTTCTACCATGTCAGAGCTAGTTAAATTTCTCCATTTCTTAAAATGTAGCAAATAAAGATAGTTAAGGATCAACACAGGCAGAGATAGTTGATGTAATGTTTATATGTTTATAATAATAATTTACTTTGTTTTAAACTTAGCTTATGAAATCAGCTCTTTGTATTACTGATATCTGTACATAATTCTTGTAGTTGACTGCAGACATCTATGAGCCAAATCCAGCCCATTACCTGTTTTTATAAATAAAGTTTTATTGGAACACAGCCACACATATTTGCTTAGCCATAGCCATGTTACCCATGGTTGCTTTTATGCTATAATGGCAGGGTAGAGTGGTTGTGATAGATATGTCCTCAAAAATCAGTATATCTATTTCTTAGCCCTTTACACAAAAATGGTGCTAACCCTGAGTAAGTATACATATATATGAAAAGTGACATTATCAGAGGCTTGGGAATAACCCAGAGACTGAAGTATGGTGATAAAACACTCACCAACAAAACAAGAAGAACACATGTGATAAAGTGGTTTTAGAAATGTTAACTTGTAGGGTTCAGAATTGAGGGTCACAGAAAAGTCCAAATACATGAACACCACACTGCCCCCTGACAATGAGCACTGCTTTATGAGAAATTGAATGGAGTAATAATTAAAAAGAACATTTTCCTGGCTAACTTTTTTTTCTAGTAGGTGGCGAATGCAGTATTATAATTAAAAGAAAAGTTCAGTAGTCAATCATGAAAAGATAGGTGGGAACGTCCTGAGATGCAGCCTGTAGGGATTAATGGCTATTTTCTATAGAACATGTCACTGGAATAAAACTACTGTGCTGTTTTCCTTCTTTTCTACCCTGGATTATGTGTTGAGTTGGGGACGTGTGGTTGATTAACAGGAGCCAGGCTCCCTGTGGTAGGAGGTAGCCATGTTTCTTGGATGAAAACCAGAGTGCTATTACATAAGAAAGGTGGTTTACACCTGTAATCCTAGCTACTCTGGAGGCTAAGCTATGGTGATCACTGTTCAAAGCCAACCCCGGGCTGGAAAACTCTGTGAGACTCCAATAAACCACTCAGAAAACTGGAAGTGGCGCTGTGGTTCAAGTGGTAGAGCGCTAGCTTTCAGCTGAAGAGCTGAGGGACAGTGCCCAGGCCCAGAGTTCAAGTCCCACAACTGACAAAAGAAAAAAAAAAAGACAAGTGTTTTCAGAAATGCCAGCCATTGGTGGCTCACATTTGTTAATCCTAGCTACTTAGGAGGCTGAGATCTGAGGTTTGTGCAGCCAGTTAAGGTAGAAGAGTCTGTGAGACTCCTATGTACAATTAGCCAGCAAAAAGCCTTAGGTGAGCCTTGAACCAAAAAGCTAAGGGACCAGGCCCAGGCCTTGAGTTCAAGCCCCAGTACTGCCCCTCTTCCCCACATATTATTTTCAGAAACAAATGTGAATATTTCACTAGAAATAAATCTGTACATAGATTGTTGGTTGTCAGAACAATAGGCTTTAAACAGATCTGAGAAGTGGGGGAGGAAAAGAAGGAAGGAAACAATGGAAAATGATCCACTTCATATGTAGACTGTGAAGTAGGATTTCCTAGATGCTTGATATTGAGACTTCAGTGGTATGACATTAAAAACATTTTCTCTTGCCCATGGGAATAATTACAATGTGATTCTTTGGCTTTCAAGGAAAATGAGCCATTTCAAAGCACAATACAACAGAGCAAGTCTAGAAAACATTCTATACTTTGACTAATAAGTCTAAGCCTGTATCTTCCCTTTCCTTCCCTGGTGGAGTGGGGTTCACAGGCTCACAGGTGTCGTCTTGGGCAGGTATCCTGCTAAGGAAGTCTGACTTTTCCCTGCCAAGATGAGTTTGTTGGCTTCCTCTGGGTTCTGGGTGTGTGTCAGTAATGAAACATTACCCCTATTTTTTTCTTTTCTTTTTTTTTAACACTTTTTTTTTAAGAATTGCAATTTTAACTGGCACAGATTGACTTTTAAGTCCAGTTCGTGGAAGCATTTATAATTATTACTGGAAGTTGAGCACAGTGTAGATGGACTAGAGAGAGATTTTTTTTTGGTTCTGCCAAAAAGAAAAAAAATAAATCATGGGTCTGGTATTAAATATACACAAATTTTTGTTCCATGAGATAAGACTAATTATTTCTCCATGACATTCTACAGGGTTTCTGTCAATTTTGCTGCCCTGGCTTTGGCTCAAGGCCCAGTGCCTTCCACAATTGTGTGTCTTTCAAAAATTCCTCAACTAGCATTCCTCCTTCCCAATGTATTTTTTCAGCAAAGGCAAAAACTTAAAAGAAGTAGGAACTTTGTAAACAAGATTTTCTTTTCAATGATAGTGGAAATACTTACAACTTACGTAGACATTAGCCATGATCTATTGGGAAAAGGTCAAATGGTAGTACTTTGGTATTATCTTTGTGATCCTGGGAATTAACCCAGAGTCTTACACACACTAGACAGGTACTGTTCCAATTTGAACCTTCCCTCTAGTCCATTTTGCCTTAGTTCCCCTCCCCCCCCCCCACTTGGTTTTTGAGATAGGATCTGGCTATTTGTGAATAACTGTGCTCATCTGAATGGATAGCTCTGCCTCCCAATACACTCTCTACTTATGTGGGAAAGGGTAACTTGAGAGTACTTGTTTCTTTTTAAAACTTATTTATTTACTGTTTTGTTTGTTAATTTATTCATTTATTTATTGGTGGTACTGAGGGAAGAGATTGTATCCATCAGTGTTTACTTATTTCAGATGACTAGATAGTTTGTATACTAGTGAGTTCTTGCTTCATCTAGCTCAGCGAAGGGTGGTTTTTTTTTTCCTTTCTAAACAGCTGTTTTTTGTTTTATATTAATTTTTTATTGTTAAAACACTGTACAGAGGTTACAATTACATGAGCATGAGTGCATTTCTTTTTTTTTTAATTTAATTTTATTTGTGAACATACTGTACATAGGAGTTACAGTTACATGGGCAGGATAATGCGTACATTTCTTACCAAGCATTGCAGCCTCCTCCTTTGTTTATCCTTCACATCCCTTCCCAGCCTCCCCCCTCCCCCCCAATCCCAATCCTTCTCCTTCCCCCCCCCCCTCCCCGCACCAACGTTGTAAAGCTCGTTTTGGACATGACAACTTGTACTTCTCATTGTTGCAACAGGTCCACCTGTATCCTTAAACAACTGGTTTTTCCCCATCTCCTCCACAAGTTATACTGACATCAAATATAGTGAAAGCAGGGGTTATACTGTGGGGGAGGGACATACAAAGCAACAGAGATAATCTTATAAATGTGTTAGAAACACATGCATGAAAGAAAAAAACATTAAAATACACATCTAAGGGTTCATTTTCCTGACATCACATTATCTGACCTTTTCCGCTTGACTCATACATATACTAGATATTACAAATAAGGGAAACCATGGGACCTACGTTTCTTTGGGCCTGGCTTACTTCACTTAATATAATTTTTTCCAAGTTTTTCCATTTCCTAACAAATGGGGCAATGTCATTCTTTCTGATGGAGGCATAGAATTCCATTGTGTATATATACCACATTTTCTTGATCCATTCATCTACTGAGGGGCATCTGGGTTGGTTCCATATCTTAGCTATGGTAAATAGTGCTGCAATAAACATAGTTGTGCTGGTAGCTTTAGTGTGGTCTTGTTTGTAAACATTAGGGTAAATGCCCAAAAGTGGGATTGCTGGGTTATAGGGGAGCTCTATGTGAAGTCTTTTGAGGAACCTCCATACTGCTTTCCAAAGTGGTTGAACAAGTTTACATTCCCACCAACAATGAAGTAAGGTTCCTTTCTGTCCACATCCCTTCCAGCATCTGTTGTTGTTAGAGTTCTTGATTTTTGCGGTTCTAACTGGAGTGAGGTGATATCTCAATGTTGTTTTGATTTGCATTTCTTTTATGGCTAGGGATGTTGAACATTTCTTCATGTGTCTATTGGCCATCCTTCTTTCTTCTTCAGAGAAGTTTCTCTTTAAGTCTTTCGCCCACTTATTTATTGGGCAGTTGTTTCTTTGAGGATTTGTTGTTGGGGGGTTTAATTTTTTGAGTTCCAAGTATATTTAGATATGAGACCCTTGTCCGTTGTATGGCTAGTAAAGATCTTCTCCCAATCCGTGGGCTTTCTATTGATCTTGCTAGCTATGTCATTTGCCCTGCAGAAGCTCTGCAACTTTATGCAATCCCATTTGTCCAACCTTTCTTTGATTTGTTGTGTTTCCGGGTCTCTATTCAGAAAATTTCGGCCTGAGCCAAGGAGACCTAGGTGAAGGGTGGTTTCTTAAGAGGAAACTCCCTCCACAGAAGCAGGGTGGCCATATCGTGAGGAGTCACAGATGAGTCTTGAGCAGCAAGGTCACATATTTAACTACTGCCATGAGGATTTCAATGAGTTTCTTTCTTTTTGTTTTCTTCTCACTTTTTGCACCAGTGCTGGGGTTTGAACTAAGGGCCTAGGAGCTGTCCCTTAGCTTTTTTTTTTTTTTTTGGGTCCAGTCGTGGGGCCTGAACTCTGGGCCTGAGCGCTGTTCTTCAGTTCAGGGCTAGCGCTCTACCACTTGAGCCACAGCGCCACTTCCGGCTTTTTTTTTTCTTTTTGCTTATGTGGTGCTGAGGAATCGAACCCAGGGCCTCAGGCATGCAAGGCAAGTGCTCTACCACTGAGCCACCTTCCCAGCCCCTGTCCCTTAGTTGTTTTTCCCCTCAAGGCTGGCACTCCGCACTTGAGCCACACCTCCTCCACTTCTGGTTTTTGTTTTCGTTTTTGTTTGTTTTTGCTAGTCAATTGGAGACAAGAGTCTCATGGACTTTATTACCTGGAATTGGCTTCAAATCGTGATCCTTAGATCTCAGCCTTCTGAGCAGCTAGAATTATAGGTGTGAGCCACCTGTGCCCAGCTATATAAGTGGTTTTCTTTTCTTTTCTTTTGTTTTTTTTTTTTTTAAACTCAGTCATTAGATGAAATGAGAAAGAAGGAGAACAAATATTTAGCAAGCACCAAATTTAAAGCATCATATCCACTATTCTATTAAAATGAGGATCTATCCTTCTCAAAAAGCTTTCTTTTTTAATAAAGAAACCATGGATTTGGAATAAATCACTTGCTAATGGTGAATTAGTAATGAGTGAGAAAACTGGAAACCAAATTCCCAAGCCTCATCTTATGCCACATCCTTTCTACATTTTGTGTATTTATTTTTGGTTGAGGCAGAGTCTGGCTAAATGTAATTCAGACTGGTATTGAATTTTCTATGCAGTCCAGGCGGATCTAAATAAAACTGCAGTCTTCCTGCTTCAACCTCTCCAGTGCTGAGATTAAAGGCATGAACCACCATACCTAATTCCATTTAGCTCTTTAGGAGAATGTTTATTTCCTTTCCCTATACACCTAAGCCAAGAAAGAAAGTCTGGGTATAGATTGGTAACCGGTGCTAAATTCTCTTTTATTCATTAGCTTTTCATTTTTGATGTTACTTCGATATACTACAGAATAAAATCATTCATAGTATAGCATTTCATTGAAAATTCTGGAACATTTATAGAAAGTACCATGTGATTGAAAGTTTGAATGACTTACACAAAATGTCAACAGATCTATTTGTACATTTTTGTGAACTGTCAAAAAAGATCAAATATTAATTCATACACATGATATATGTATATATCTGACAGATATAGATCAGTTACTCTTGAAACTTTACAAAACAACATTATCTTTTTTTTTTTTTTTTTTTGTCGGTCATGGGGCTTGAACTCTGGGCCTGGGCACTGTCCCTCAGCTCTTCAGCTCAAGGCTAGCTCTCAACCACTTGAGCCACAGTGCCACTTCTGGTTTTCTGAGTGGTATATTGGAGATAAGAGTCTCATGGATGTCCCTGCTGGGCTGGCTTTGAACCACAATCCTCAGATCTTAGTTTCCTGAGTAGCTAGGATTCTAGGCTTGAGCCACCAGCACCCGCTACATTACCTTTAGTTTGATCCAGAATGTTTTTATAATCATTCAATTTGTTAAAAAAGTCAACATCTTCTTAGCATGTATCTATAATTACCTTCTCAAATTGCATGTCAGCAAAAGTATTGATCAGCATAGTGAAAAACACAAAGATGTTCATAAAGTAGTCCCCATAGAGTAGATTAGAAACACTCCCATGTTCCAAGTAGGAAGAAAATGACCTTTAAAACATAGTAAAAACATTTTCGAAGGCTGGCTTCAATGAGTTAGCCACACTAGAGTATTTAGTTCTGACACTAAGCTGAGATTTGTCAGGACAGACTGTTGGACAAATGGGTGTCCACTGAGTGAAAAACAAATGCGCCTAAGTGTATCTTATTTCTCAAACTGATCAATTCATTAATGGGGTGTAGAAAGAATGTGTTTTGAAGCTGATGAAGTCTTTTTGACTATATTGCCCTGACTTTCCAACTTAACCAATGAAGTTTTAAAAAGTTTCCATGTTTAAACTAACCTTGTTTTTCCTTTCCAGTGGCTCCGCCCACAAGATTAAGATATAACATGCTATCTCACGACAGTATACAGATTTCATGGAAGGCTCCTAGAGGGAAATTTGGTGGATATAAACTCCTTGTGACACCAACTTCAGGTAAAAAAATCAACTGTGTTTTCTAGAGCATTAGCAGCTTTTTATATATAAGTAATTAAAAATCTACAGTTGCTTTAGGATCATTCCAAAATTTTCTGTTTTATTTGATATTTTGAGCTTGACATTTTACCCAGCAATCCAAGAAGTATCATTCATCAAGGAGTGACTCCTGGCTTCACTGTGATTCTCTTTAGGCCAACATTTCAGATGATCAAAAAGTCATACTATGTTTTGATATGGAATAAAGACTTTGGCTTAGTGGTGGTGTCCTTGTGTAGCAAACATGAGGCCCTGGGTTCAATTCCTCAGTGCCACATAAATAAAAAAGTAATAAAATGATATTAAAAATATAATAATACAGCTGGACACTGATGGTTCATTCCCATAGTACTAGCTACTCAGTGGGCTGGTGATTGTGGTCCAAAGCCAGCTAGAGGGCAGGAAAGTCCATGAGACTCTTATCCCCAATTAACTACAACAAAAAAAAGAAGGAACCAGAAATGGAGCTGTGGCTCAAGTGGTAGAGTGCTAGCTTTGAACAAAAGAAACTCAAGCGTTGAGTTCAAGTCCCAGGACCAGCACACACATAAAAATACATGTGAGTGTCAAGTAGTTATGACTACTTGAATAAATTATACTGAAAAATTATATTATAGATAATAAACTTGATAGAAGGTGATTAAGTCATTTTATAACTATAAAGTCTAAGTAGACATTGATATAAATGATAAACTAAATCATGGTCATGAATATA
This sequence comes from Dipodomys spectabilis, assembly GCF_019054845.1. NCBI lineage: Eukaryota > Metazoa > Chordata > Mammalia > Rodentia > Heteromyidae > Dipodomys > Dipodomys spectabilis. The sequence goes on along the minus strand of NW_024871460.1, from coordinate 5,770,077 downwards.
AAATTGATATGTAGAAAATTTGAATTAAAATTCAATTGAGCCAGGTACTGGTGGCTCATGTCAGTAATCCTAGTTACTCAAGAAGCTGAGATTATAGGACTGTGGCTCAAAACCAACCTACACAGAAAAGTCTAAGAGATTCCATCGCCACAATACTTAGCAATAAACTGGACTGGAGATGTGGCTCAATTCCTAGTTCCATTTTCATGTGAAAATTATATATTATATATTATTCCTCATTCTTCCTCTCTTCCTTTATCTACTCTTCTTCCTTTGATTTAGTATTCGTTTTACTAAACTATAAGTTAGTTGTTCAAAAGAATTACACCATTCAAATTCTCCTCTGAAAATATCATACTGTAGTTAGTATGTTTGTGTATATATATGTATATGATCCTTATACAAGGTTTTCTAAAAATCTTTTTTTAAGTGTGAAATACATATTAAGAAGATTTCCTTGGTACACTTTATGATAGCTAAAATGAAGGAAGTAAAGTTAAATCAGAAGTTTTGCATGACAGATCAGTATTTAACCAACATTTTCCAGAAGGCATTAAGTATCAATTTAATTTGATGGTGAGGGAAGATTTTTTTTTTTTTTAAATGAATCAAGCTAGCTGTTAAGTGGTTCCTGAGTGAGTGGTGGTCAGATTTAAGATAACAGAATTGCCCACGTCCCAAGGATGCTTTGAATGATTTTAGGGATTCAGAGGAAAAAAACCTTAGCATGGCTAGCTAATTACATTCAGCCACTTCCTGTCTCCCTTTACCTTATTATTATTATGTTTTTCTTTTGGCTGTACTGGTTCTGGGGCTTGAAGTCAAGGACGCAGGGGTCCTGACTATGAGTGAGCTTTTTTTTTCTCAAGGCTAGCTCTCTACCATTGGAGCTACAGCTCCACTTCTGCTTTTTGGTGATTAATTGGAGATGAGAATCTCATGGATTTCTGCCTGGGATTACAGGCATGAGCCATCAACACTTGGCTTCATGCTTCACTTTCAAGTGTAATTGCTTTTCATGAAGCATGCTTCTGATATTGAGGTATCTTCTAGTCTTACATTATGATTTTCCTTAGAATTATACAAGCAATAGTATGTTTTGTTGTCAGACTTTTATAAATGCCTTTTTACCTAATGTAGATATCAATTTGTTATCTAATAAAAAACATAGCTGAAATGAGAATGGAAATTCTATTATTATTATTATTATTTTTTGGTCGGTCATGGGGCTTAAACTCTGGGCCTGAGCGCTGTCCCTCAGCTCTTCAGCTCAAGGCTAGCACTCTACCACTTGAGCTACAGCACCACTTCCGGTTTTCGGGTGGTTTATTGGAGATAAGAGTTTCATGGACTTTCTTGCCTGGGCTGGCTTTGAACCTCGATCCTCAGATCTCAGCCTCCTGAGTAGCTAGGATTATAGGTGTGAGCCATTGGCACCCCGCTCTCTATTATTATAATTATATGCTGTACACTTGCATATCATTATGTGTATTTTGCTTTAAATATATTATTATTTTTTTTTCTTTTTTTTTTTTTTGCTTATGTGGTGCTGAGGAATCGAACCCAGTGCCTCAGGCATGCAAGGCAAGCGCTCTACCACTGAGCCACCTTCCCAGCCCCTAAATATATTATTTAAAAAAATTATCTGTAAGTAGTTCTACAAAGGGGTTTCAATTCAGCATAACAATTTTGAGAACAATGCCCCTTGATCAGTGTCATCTCTTCCCATCTCTCTTGACCCCACCTATCCTGCCAAGACTTTATGCATTTTTGAATGCATTTATTTAATTTTTGATGTCTACTGAAACATTATGCTGGATAGTCTATATATACGTGTAACCAAAGTACATCTTAAGAAACATCTTTTGCTTCTTTGAATCTTGATTGTTGATGATTACAATTTCTTTACACATATAGTTAATCTTATATAGTAAAATTGACTTACCTTTCTGTTTTATTTCAGGGGGAAAAACCAATCAACTGAATCTCCAGAATACTGCAACTAAAGCAATTATTCAGGGTCTTATGCCTGAGCAGAATTACACTGTTCAACTCATTGCATACAATAAAGACAAAGAAAGCAAGCCAGCCCAAGGGCAGTTCAGAAGTATGTATTTACAGATGTTAAAGTTATATCCAGGGCTGTGTCCTAAGACTAGATTTGAGGCTGTGGTATTATATTCTAAGGGGTTACCTAATTGTTTTTTTAGATTTACAGAGATCTTGAAAGATCTTTCATCTAACCTTGTATGAATCGCTCCAATATCTGCCTTTTCTTTTCCAGCATTGTTGTATTCCCATCCATTGTTTAAGATTTAGCTTTTAATTAGTTAATTAATGTTTTGTTGACCCTGGGGCTTGAACTCAGGGTCTGGGCATTGCCCTTGGGCCTCTCTGTGCTCCAGCTTAGCATTCTACCACTTGAGCCACAGTGCCACTTCTGGATTTTTTTTTTTGGAATAGTTTATTGGAGATAAGAGTCTCAGGAACTTTCCTGCCCTGGCTGGCTTTGAACTGCAACCCTGAGATCTCAGCCTCCTAAATCGCTAGGATTACAGGTGTGAACCACCAGCACTAGCTAAGATTTAGCTTTTAAATGCCTTCCTTAACATTGTCTCCTCCATTGTGGTTAGACAGTTCTTCAATGTACTTTCCAGAGCTTTCTCTTTGATTATATGATAAGGCAATAGTAGCTTTTTTTTTTTTTTGGCGACAGTACTGGGGCTTGAACGCAGGGCTTGGGTGCTATCCAATGAACCATCTAAAAACCAGAAGTGGAGCTGTGGCTCAAAGTGGCAGAACACTAGCCTTGAGCAAAAAAGCTCAGGAACATTGCCCGGGCCCTGAGTTGAAGCCCCATGACTGACCAGAAACAATATTTTTTTTCCTTATTTTAGAAAATACCTTCTTTGATCTTGCCATAAAGTCAATCCCAAAGTCTGGGAGGTCATGGATCCTGGAGCTCTGTATACAATCATATTATATCTGGGCTTTGTACACCTAATATACATAATGTTGGGAGATGTATTTTTTGATTTTGAAAAGAACAGAAACCAAGCAAAACTGCTAATTTACTACCTCCTCTTCAATTTTTGAACAGAGACATTTGACAAATCTCCCTGTCTGCAGGACATACAGATGATATAAAAGTTATGATTGTGTGTGTGTGTGTGTGTGTGTGTGTGTGTGTGTGTGTGAGTGAGTGAGTGAGTGAGTGAGAGAAAGAGAGAGAGTATACTGGGGCTTGAATTCAGGGATTTGAGATCTCCCCTTGGCTTTTTCTCAAGGCTGGTATTCTACACTGGAACCATACCTCCACTTTTGGCTTTTTACTAGTTGATTGGTGATAAGAGTCTCTTGTATTTATCTGCCTAAGGATGGCAAGTTGGCTTTGAACTTGGATCCTTAGAGTTCAGCCTGCTGAGCAGCTAGCATTATAGATATGAGCCCACTATTACATTCTTTTGAGACTCACATTGTTCAGGAGCTCTAGAAAAAGGTTTTAGGTTATTTTCAGTATAAATAAGCCCTCTGTCTCTTTGTACTGGAGCTGCATGCCTCTTTGGCTTATGGAATGACTGAAAGAACTTCTCTTAAAGCCTCTGGGTAGCAGTAGGAGGAGAAAAAGACTATGATTCATTCACTTGAAGCTGAAAGTTTTGTGATTGTTTCAAACATTTTATTAACTAAGCAGCAAGAAGAAACACAGGAGACCCTAAAATGCTTCCTTACTAACTACTTATTCAAAACACATTGAAAAGAAATCCATTTGTGTGTGGCTTGCTCAGCTCTGTGGGATAATGGCAGTGAAGCAAGCTAACTGGTTAACAGATAAATTATATGTAAGTACCTCTCATTTTAGCTAGGTTATTTTTGTTGGCATGATAGAAGGATTTGTTCTCCTCAAATAGCAGTTTCTTAGAATAAAAATAAAATATTTTTTGCATGACTTTATTTCCATTTTCCATGTCAGCTTGCTCCCTGTAGGGTTGGAGCTAAAGCCTGATCTCTCTGCCTTGAGGTTCCCATAGCTGGATCCAAGAAAATGATGCTCAAGGCAAAGCCTTGAATGATTTAGATTCTTCATTAAGTAAAGCTTTTCTTCTGTTTTTTTTTTTTTTTTCTTTTTTCTTTTTCTTTTTTGGTGCCATTCCTGGGGCTTGAAATTAGGCCTAGCTTCTGGGTCCTGTCCTTGAGTTTTTATGCTCAAGGCTAGTACTCTACCCCTTCAGCTGCAGTTCCACTTTGGGCTTTTGTTTTTGTTTTGTTTTGATTTTTTTTTTTTGTAGTTTATTGGAGAGAAGAGTCTCATGGACTTTCCTGCCAAGGCTGGCTTCAAATTGTGATCTTCAGATCTCAGCCTCCCAAGTAACTAGGATTACAGGCATGAGCCACTGGTGCTGGGATGCTTATTGGTTTTTATGAAATATGTTTTATCCTCCTGCTTTCTCATTTCCTTGTGAATGATCATGCCAGTTATAGCAGTTATGAAAGATTAAATTTGTTTGACACATCTGCCCACAGTGAATACTTAAACCAAAGCCTTTACTACTTTTCATTCCTTATGGCAAGATTGAAAAAAAAAGGGAGCAATCTTCATATTTGAGGATGACTTAGTGCTCTAAGCCTATGCATACTTTCAGGGCTTGCAGGGATTTTTGCACAATCCAGTGAGTATTTTTTTTTCTTTTCTTTTCTTTTTTTGGGTCCGGTTGTGGGGCCTGAACTCTGGGCCTGGGCACTGTCCCTCAGCTCTTCAGCTCAAGGCTAGCGTTCTACCACTTGAGCCACAGTGCCACTTCTGGCCTTTTCTGCCTATGTGGTGCTGAGGAATCGAACCCAGGGCCTCAGACATGCAAGGCAAGTGCTCTACCACTGAGCCAACTTCGCAGCCCATCAGTGAGTATTTTCTTATAGCTGCTCACTTACAATGTTGTGTTTCTTACTTTCTTTGCAGTTAAAGATTTAGAAAAAAGAAAAGATTCAACCAAGCCCCGAGTCAAGGTTGTTGACAGAGGAAATGGGAGTATACCATCTTCACCAGAAGGTCAGATATTTTTTTGATGAGCTCATTTGGGAGTCGGTTTGTATAGTGCACAGACAATGCACATGTGCACACTTGTGGGTCCCATTAGCAGAGTAATACAATCTACTATGAAACTCACCCAGGGCTCGTTTCCACCCCTTCCATCCTTCCTCACACATAATAGCTGTCAACACTTGGGCCTGTGACCTCTCCGTCACTTTTCTATGAATGCTCAAGCGTACACATGCAGCCTGTCACGTTATGTTCCTTATTTTCTGTATTGTTTTTGCATTCTAAGATCTTCCCTTGTCATGATGTACAGGAGGATGGTAATTATACACATCCACGCTGTGTCTCCTGGAAAGCAAAGCACTTCTAAGCTCAGTCCTGTGATCTCACACTTATAGATATCCACATTTCTATGACTCCTTCTTCATGGTACCTGTGAAGAGTAAGATTTCCTTGCAGACTTCTTCAGGATAAATGGTGTAGCTACAAGAAAAAAAAATATTTCAAATGTTGCTCACTCTTGAGTAGTGTTAGGTTTGATTATTAGTACACCTCATTTTTCCTATTATCTTTACTTAATGATATATAAAAAGTTGTATAAGATGCTTCCATTTGACATATCAGTTCATGAGTTCAGTGCATCTTGATCTTTGCCATCCTGTCCATCATTCTCCTCATCTCTTCCAACTCCACCCAGCCCCTCAAATTATTTTACATGACCAGATAGTTATCTGTAGAGTATATTATTAGTATTTATCAGTTGTCCCTTTAGGGATGACTATAGGTGTTTTCTGATTTCCACTATCATAAACATGCTACATAAAGCATATTTCAACTACAGAATTGTAGGTTAAAGGATTTATAGATTGCTAAATTTATAGCTAAATAGCAGACTGGATGCAGTGTTTATTTCTTTATATTTCCAACATGTGAAATCTTCAATGTTAACAAAATTCCCAATACACCTTATTAGTCTGACTTTCATTTTCTGATGAGGAGTGACCTAATCATTCATACATTTAGTAGTGAATGTTTTTTTCCTGTTCAGTTTTCTTTCATGTTGTCATTCTAAAAAATACTTTAAGAAGTCTTCTAAATATTTTGCATATAAAATCTTTTTTTATCACATTGGTGGATACCTTTCCTTCTATGCATGTGGTAGAATATTCCTGGATTATGCATCTCAAAGTCAAGTTTTTCAGTTGAGTATATTTATCTTTTTATTGATACCTTGTAGTGTCTTTGTTTTCATATCTAATACTTATTAATTGATTATATTTTTATTTCCTAGCCTCCCAAGTTGTATGCTTATGTCATTCACTGTTAGTCTTTTTTCTTTTCTGTCATATGCATTTCAAAATCTGCAAGTTTCCAAAGGCTGCTTGAGCTGTATCACATAGATTTTGACATATACCATTTCTAATTTTCTAATTTCTATTTTCTAATTTCTGCTAGATTATCTTCTTTAATCCATGAGTTACTTAAAATATGTTTAGAATTTCTAAACATGTGAAGATTTTAAGACATTTATTTGCTGTCAATGTTTAACTTTTTATTGCATGTAGCCAGAGAACATGGTGTGAAGGAATATTGTTTGAAATTTCTTAGGACATCTTAATACTTAAATGTGTTCAATTTAAAAAACATTCCACATGTTCTTAAGAAAAATGTGTTTTAGTCTCTACTAATGTTTACCCATTCTTACTATAACTGGTAATTTTCCTTTAAATACTTAGATACATATGCAATGTTACATTTTCGTAACGAATTTTATTATGTGTTATTTTTATTTATTCTTGTTTACATTAGTAATTCAATATTTGCCTCAGAGATTATTTTCTGAACTATTAATATAGCTTTGCCTTCTTTGTTCTGGTCTTTAACTCTTATTGTATTTGTTTCCTTGGGTTTCAAATGAGTAAGCTTTGCAAAGAACATTTAGTGGCCTTTTTTTTTTTAAGTATTGGGGATTGACCTTGGAGCCTTGAACATGCTAGTCAAACACTCTACCACTTACACTGTACCTATAGCCCAGAGAGTGGCATTGAAATATTCCATCAATCTCTGTTTTATTTGGGGGCTTTTGTTACTTATATTTGTTGAAGTTATTCATAATTTTGGACTTTCCATTTATTTGTGCTTTCTGCCACCTTGCAAGTTTCCTATCATCTTTTTTTCCTGTATGCTTTACTTGTAATCAACAAAGTTTCTCTTTGTTTCACTCTCTACTGATATGGAAATTATTAATATTTTTGTATAATTGTAATAAAAAAAATCTAACATGTTGGCTGGGCATCGGTGGCTCACACCTGTAATCCTAGCTACTCAGGAGGCTGAGACCTGAGGATCTCGGTTTGAAGCTGGCCTGGGCAGCAAAGTCCCCATGAGACTCTTATCTCCAATTAACCACTCAAAAACAGGAAATGGCCCTGTTGCTCAAGTGGTATAATGCTAGCCTTGAGTAGAAAGAGGCTCAGAGACAGCACCCAGGCCCTGGGGTGAGTTCAAGTCCCATAACTGACAAAATAAAGATCTAACTTAAAAAGCCTAAGCTTAATCAATAACTTTACCATTTCTTACAATATAAAAATGTATACTGATTTTAGGGTGTCATGCTACTATCTGTCTATCACTATCTGTCAATCTATTTTATTATTTATTATTTTATACCTTTGTCACTCAGTATCCAAGTCCACTCTTCTTTTATATGTATAACTTCTTTCAGAGAGAGTAGAAAACATAGGTTGCTCCCAGTACTGTAGAAGCCATCTACTTATATTTTCAATCAAAGGAATCAGTAGATTTGCTAATCTATAGACACAGCTGACAGACAAACTAATCCATTAACTAGTGTTCAATATTTGTGGTTTTTTAATCTGACACATATAAATCTAGATTTGAACAGGTATTACATTAAATTTTTTCTCTCCTATTTGCTTGTTATGAATTTTTGAATGATTAGGTTAATTTGTGAGGATGTAAAACCCTGACATGGTCAAAAGTAAAATAAGGGATAATAAAAAGAAGTATTACTTCCTTTATAACTTTCTCTTAGCTTTACTTACTTAATACTTCATAATATTTAGGAACCAACTCTCAGCAGCATCTCTCCTGTCCTGTCCTGTCCTGTCTTGTCCTCTCCTCTCCTCTTCCCTCCCTTTACCTTCCCGTCCCTGTTTAATTTCTCTTCTCTTTTGGTAGTACTGGAGATCAAACTAACCTTGAATACCCAGGAAAGTGTTATTAATGACACATCAGTCCACAACTCATTATTTTATGGTTTGTTTGTGTTTCTATCTGTAAAAACAGAATTTGTTAATATTTTTTATATGAGATTTTACAATTTGAAGTTTAGGTTAGCATATTTTGTCATTCAGTACTTAGAGACTCTTTGAGATGAAATCAGTTGTCTATGATTTGTGGTTGGTTCTAGCGTTTTGTTTTGTTTTTTGTTTTTTGTTTTTAAGCCATAGTTTTATGTTCCTATACTGTCTAAACTTCTCTATTCTTTCCTTGATGGCACCTTTTTCTTGCTCTTCCAAAACCTAAGATTGAGTGATATGAATTCAAAACAAAGATATGGTCAATGGGAAATTGAGGGATATTGGCATGTTCTCTGATAAATACTAAGGAAATCTAGAGAAGGAGCATGCATTCAGAGTCCATGTGCTTCCTTGAAGACATGTTCACAGAGGGATATTTCCACACCCACTGTCAGGCAGGTGCTATCTGCAGGTATTTATTGTAGTGATGAGGACCTGAATGAGGGAGGAAGGTATCTCAGGAGATTTTGGTGATAAAGGTGACTTTATTCACAAGGAGGGCTGAATGAGGAGAGTTGCATGAGGTTTGTGCAGAGACAGGACTTTGTGAGGTTACTGGATGTTTGAAAGAATTCAGTGTCTCAAGCTTAATACTCTACCATTTGAGCCATGCCTTTAGTCATTTTGCTTTAATTATTTTCAAATCCTTCTGTTTGGATTTGCCTTTCTATAGCCCTATTTGCTTGCATCTTCCTATTTATACTCCTCACCTAGCTGGGATAACAAGTACATGCCACCAAGCCTAGCCTTTATAGGTTGAAATGAACTTCTTCCCAGACTGGCCTTGAACCATGCTGCTCCCAATCTCTACCTCCCAAGTAGCTAGGATTACAAGTGTAAGCCACTGCACCCAACTAGCAAATTATCTTGAGAATTAAGTTATGAGTAATGGTGACAATTCAGGGAAGATTGAGGATCCCAGGAAGCTGATTGGGGTAGGAGAGCGTTAGTGGAGGTTACTAGAGACAGAAAATTCTTCCTTACTTTGAACATTAATGCAAAATTTAATGTAATCCCGCTTCCAAGATGTAATAGGCCCATGATTCACATCAAAGTATATTGCTCTTTGTTTTCCTTAAAACCTCTAACCTTCTAGTATAAAAGAGTCTTCATTGTAGTGTCTCAGATACAGAAATAGTTCACAAATTTTAGACTTTTAGTTTATATGTAGAGCTAAGAACAGTAATAGAAGTTGCTATGCAGTTAGTTGCTTGCTTTTAATCTATTGTACATGTTTCTTCAATAATCCAAAAGTAGTTCTACAAAGAAAAATGGTATTTGCCTTTGAGCACAATATTGGCACATGTACACAAGTAGCGGTTTCTCCATTGTTTTCCAAACAGCTTTTTCTAGTTATTTTTGGAGTTTTACATAAGAATGCATAACAGGATTGAAATAGATTATGAGACAGATAAGAGAAGTAGCATAGAGTTACTTTTTCTTTCTTTTTCTCTTAATGATTATTTTTAGACTGAGGTTACTGGTCTTCATTATCATTATTTTTAGATCTCTTCAGAGTAAGGAGTGAGAGTCCTGGAACTCTCACTTTAGGGGAAAATTATGAGATGAGTTTGTTATTCCTTCCAGAAGTCAGCAAACTATAGCCCATGGGGCAAATTTAATTGTCTAGGATTTACTGGAATCCATCTATGCTCACCTATGGCGGAATTACCTATGGCTGGATTTCTGCAAGAGTAATTCCAACTGAGATCATATAGCCTGCAGAGACCTAAATATTTTCTCTCTTGTCCTTTTCAGAATAAGGCTGATGACTCTTGCCTTGGAGAATATTCAATACTTTTGAATATGTTGGAACAGAATCCTTTACTAAATTGAGTAATTCTTTTTCCAAAGACAGCTGGTCTGTTTTGCTGCTCCCAATAAGAATTACTTGGGATATACTCTCAGTGATGTCTCTTCAAAAGTTTTCACTTCTTTTGCTGGACACTGGAGGTTCACATCTATAATCCTAGCTACTCAGTAGGCTGAGATCTGAGGATTGAAGCTAGCCCAGGGAAAGAAAGTCCATGAGATTCTTATTTCCAATAAACTACTCAGAAAAAGCCAGAAATGGAGCTGTGGCTCAAGTGGTAGAGTACTAGTGTTGAGCAAAAGAAGCTCAAGGACAGTGCCCAGGCCCTGAGTGCATGCATGTGGGGGCGTGCGCGCACACGCACACACACACACACACACACACACACACACACTTCACTTCTTATACCTTCATATTTAAATTAAAAAAATCTGAAACCCAGGAATTCCCAAGAATTAGTTGTGATAATCCAGTAATTATAGTCATATTAGAATGTGTGGCTGCAAGCATGGAGTTTTATGCCTATAATCCCAGCATTTGGGAGGGTAACACAGGGAGATCATGAGTTTAAGGCTGTTCTGAGCAATATGTCTCAACGAATATATTAACAAAACAAATGTCTCAAACAAAACAAAAACAAAATATCACCTCAATATTAGAATGCACATTTTACTTTATGTTTTTTGTGTGTGTGTGTGTGTGTGTTAACATTGGTTCTTACACTCAGGTCCATTGAATCTTGCTTAGCATTTTCACTCAAGGTTGGCACTCTACTACTTGAGCCACACACAGAAGTGGTTCTGGGTTTTTTGCTGGTTAATTAGAGATAAGAGTCTCTTGGATTTGCCTGCCCTGGCTGACTTCAAACCTTGATCCTCAGATCTCAGCCTCTGTAGTAGCTAAGACTACAGGTGTGAAACACTGGTACCTGGTTTAGAAATTATATATGTTAATGCCCATCACAGGCCAACTTTTAAATGTTGATTTAGCAATGACTACACAAGGAGGTTTGGTAATTAAGGAGGTTTGGTAATTAGTGCTGAGGGATGAGTTTGATACTGAACTGAAGAATTCTACCCTAATGGAACTTATATAGCCCAACAGAAATCACCTAAGTACCTGGTTACAAGTTAACCCACGCAGAAAAGTTCATGAGACTCCATCTCAGTGGAAGAAGCTGGGCATGGCAGCATGACTTGAAATTCCACCCATGATATGGAAAATACAGTAGTCTATCAGGTATGGTCCATGTTAGAAAAACAAAAAAAGGAAGAAAAAAAGAAAAAACCTGTCTAAGAAAATATCCAGTTCATAAAAGCCCTGGAGGCATATCTCACAGTAGAATGCCTGCCTCGCAAACATGAAGCCTTAGTTCTGTTTTTTTAAAGAATTATAACATATTAAATACATACACCAGTAGCATAGTAATTCATAATCATATTCAAATATTATGTACTGTACATAATCTTATTGATGTATTTAGTATATACCAGCATCACCATAAGCATATCAGGAACATATTGTACCATATGACAGTCTAGTGGCTATGATATCTCTAGGTTTTATGAATTTTTTCAACTGTGTTATAATCACACAGTACCACTATTGCATGTGGTTAGTTGTTGACTGAAATGTCATTACAGTGCATTTCTGTGTTTCAACCATGGTTGGATCTATGACTCTATCCCAGTATCTGCTGCTCTTTCTTGCTTCTCCATCCTTGAACTACTTTTATCGATGATAGCTTTATTTCTAAGCAAGCTTAGCAATAATTACCTGTGATAATAATACAAGCTGCCAAGTAGTGCTCTCCAGGACAATCATACAGTTCTGAGCAATCCTTTGTCATATGGGAGAAAGCCCTTTTAAAGTCTTTTTCTTTTTGTCGGTTGTGGGGCTTGAACTCTGTGCCTGGGCTATGTCCCTCAGCTCTTCAGCTCAAGGTGAGCATTCTACCACTTGAGCCACAGCACCACTTCTAATTTTCTGGTGGTTTATTGGAGATAAGAGTCACACGGAGTTTCCTGCTTGGGCTGGCTTTGAACCATGATCCTCAGATCTCAGCCTCCTGAGTAGCTGGCTCAAGTCATTTTTTAATGAATTAAAACAGCAGTACTTAACTGGGTACTGGTGGCTCATTCCTGTAATCCTAGCTACTCAAGAGGCTGAGATCTGAGGATAGTGGTTCAAAGCCAGCCTGGGCAGGAAAGTCCGTAAGACACTTATCTCAGATAAATTACTCAGAAAAAAAAATCTGGAAGTGGTGCTGTGGCTCAAGTGGTAGGGCGCTAGCTTTGATCACAAAGAGGCTTAGGGACAGAGCTCAGACCCTGAGTTCAAGCCCCAGGACCAGCAATAAATAAATAAATATATAAATAATTAAATAAAATAGCAGTATTGGGGTTTCAAAACGCAGAGCCTTGTAGGTAGTTGCTAGGCAAGCATTTTATTATGTAAGCCACACTGCTGCCTGTTTTGCAGATAAGGTCACGTTTTTTACTTGAAACAGCCTGGACCAAGATCCTCCTATAATGGCTTCCAGAAGAACTGGAATGACTGGCACACACCCCCATGCCCAGCTTATTGGTTGAGATTGAGGGGGGGGGCAGTGGCAGTTCTCACTAAATTTTGCCTGAGCTGACCTCCAACTATGATCCTCTTGATCTCTGCCTCCCAAGTAGCTGGATTGCAAGGACAAACCATAGCTTCACTCATCCTAGACAAGCACTCCATCACTAGTGTTATTATTATTATTTTTTGTTGGGCATGGGGCCTGAACTCTGGGCCTGGACGCTGTCCCTCAGCTCTTCAGCTCAAGGCTAGCGCTCTACCACTGGAGCCACAAGGCCACTTCTGCCTTTTTCTGCTTATGTGGTGCTGAGAAATTGAACCCAGGGCCTCATGCAGGGAAGGCAAGCACACTACCACTGAGCCACCTTCCTAGCCCCCCTCCCTAGTGTTATTTAAAAATTTTTAAAGGGGAATTTTTATTGGTTCATTGATTCATTGGTTCATTAATTCATTGGTTTATTGATTCATATTTCCATCCTTGACTCAACTTCTTAAAGCAAGGAAATACAATAACCAGGTAGGTTATTCCACAGCTGCAGTGATTGGATTAGCTCAAATTGGAATACTAGTACTGAGAATGGTATTGGGCAAATACACTTAAGCCAAATGTAGGAGTTATTGTATGTACTTTGTGATTCCCTAGCTTATTTCTGAAATGTGAACTATTAAAATGAACTTCTGCCACCTCATGAAAGAATTGAAGAATTTCATGAAAGTGAAATTCCAACCATACAAAGTAGAATTTGATCACTCATTCAGAATTTGATCATACCTTTATAACAGCAACTTTAGTTGCCCCTGGTGTCTGGAAAAATTAGATTTTCTTTGAAGAAACAATGATCTGTCATATGCATTCTCAATGAAAGTTCTATCATCCTTCCAAGAGCAAAAATTGTTTTTTGGAGCAAAGAATGAAAAATCTTATTTTTAAACATATAAAACATATATATGTATATAAATTCATCCATATATATAGATAGATATGAACAAATAGCATATCTACAGTATTAAAATTTCATGAGGTCGTTGTTAGGAGAAAAAGATTTCTTATGGGATGAAGATTTACAAAGTTAGAGAAACATGGATCGAATGCAACAGATGTAGAGTAGAAAGCCTATCATGTAACATTAGCCTCCTTTCCTCTCACTTTGGCCTCCTCCAGGTGTTTTGTGGCGTTTTGTAGAAACACAGAACAACTACAGAGATGGTTGAGTCAGAAGGTGCTAGACAGGAAATATGTTTCATGGTTCTTAGAGTCTCTGTCACATTTTTCTAGAGAAATCACAACACAAGTTGAAAGGATTTCTGGACTGAGGTGCAGGAGGGAATGTGGTGGCATTGTTATAGGAGAGTTTTCTCACTGTCCTTACTGCTGGTTGCAGTGTGGCTTAGCAGATAACACCCAAGTGTTTTGGTCAAATAGACCTTGAAATGTAATCCTCCTCTGAATCTATGTAGTCTTAGGTATGGTAAGTCACCAAATTTCTGTTTCCTCATTTGTAAAATGAGTGAGACAGCCATACTGAGAAGATGAACTGCTGTCGTGATACAGCTCTAGTGCAGAGAGGTTCATAGGGGAAGTCACTTTCTAGACATTTTCCCTCTCCTTTTCTTCTCTTTTCCCTTTCTAAAAGTAAACAGAGTCATCTCTCATCATCCACAGGGGATTGGTTCCAGGAGCACCTGCAAATACCGAAATCCAAGGAAGCTCAAATCCCTTATGGAATGACCTTGTGTTTGTATACACTGTGAAATTCTCCCATATGTTTAAAATCATCTCCAGATTAGTTACAATGCCAAAGCAATATAAATAGCTGTTAGATTGTATTATTTAAAGGAAAATGACAAGACAAAAGTGAACATATGTGCAGTACAAGCACAGTTTTTAAAAATTATTCTCAGTCCTTGGTCAATTGCATTTGCAGATGTAGAACTCTGTGGATAAGAAAGGCTGACAGTATGAATGGACTGAATTAATTAGTATCTTTATAGTTTTAGTAGATATTTGTATCATATTTAGTTTTGACTTGTCTGAGACTTGAAGAATTTCAAACAAGATTTTTTTTGGGGGGAGGGGCCTTTTTCATGAGCATTAATTAGTTGCCCAAGGATGTTTCATTCTGACATATTCGTAATGCGTACACTCTACCTTGGTTAAAGGTATTCTCCCTCTTCTCTCAAACGGATCTCAATGATCCTCAAGGTTCCATGTTTACACACTTGTACAGAGGATTTGACCATATTCACTCTTCTCTGCTCCATTTGCTTTCCCCACCTCTGACAAGTACTATCTTAGACAGGACCTGTTTGACATTCAAGGAGAGATGTTCTAAATTCCTGGGAGAAGATTAAGAGAGATTATCTTTATCTAAATACTTTTTTTGTGTGTGTGCCAGTCCTAGGTTTTGAACTCAAGGCCTGTGTGCTGTCCTTAAGGTTTTTTGCTTAACGTTAGTGCAGTACCAGTTGAGCCACAGCTCCACTTCTTTCTTTCTTTCTTTCTTTTTCTAGTTTATTGGAGATAAGAATCTCATGGACTTCCGTGTCTTGGCTGGCTTCAAACCCTGATCCTCTGGCCTCAGCCTCCTGAGTAGCTGAGATTACAGTCATGAACTGCCAGTGCCCAGCTATTTTTATAAGATTTTTAAAAATAGTCAATTGTGTGCAATAATGTGTTTCATTATGACATTTTCATACATGTATAGGCCATATTCACCCCTGCATTGCTTTCTATTTCTCCTCTCCTCCTATAACTTGGTCCTTTTCTTCCCCATATAGTCTCCAACTTATTTTCATATCTTTAAAAAAAATTTAGCTGATTTTGACAGAAAACATGCTTTATGTTCTTCTGCATCTGGTATATTTTGCTTAACATGTTAATCTTCAATTTTATCTAGTTTTCTGCAAATACAGTAATTTTTTGTCTATGCTTCAATAATTCTTGTGTGTGTGTGTGTGTGTGTGTGTGTGTGTGTGTGTGAGAGAGAGAGAGAGAGAGAGAGAGAGAGAGAGAGAGAGAGAGAGACAGAGAGAGAGATACATGCGCATGCCTGTATCTCACATTTTCATTATCCATTCCTCCATGATTCGCTGGCAAGAATCCCTCTCATTGGATAGGCTGTCTCTTCACCCAGACAGTTGTTTCTTTTGCTGTACAAAAGCTTGTCAATGTATGGCAGTCTCACTTGGGGTGGTTGTAGCTGCATGGCTTTATTTCCGGGCCCTCTATTCTCATTCCATTGGTCTATCTGATTAAAAGAACTTTTTAAAAGACAGAAAGAAAAAAAATTCTGGTTACTCTTCTCCTTCTTGGAAAGCATTAGAATTTGTGCTCAGGGCTCAAAAAATTAGATGAGGTCAGTCATTCAGAAAACAACGATTAAACACCTGGAAAACCTACTGTGCCAATGCTCAAAGATATCTGTCTCTATGCACCAGTGAGGGTTAGAGAATGACCTTCTCCTAGCATTAGGTCACCATTTTGCTAGTGGTTCTTTCATTGCTCCTTGGTAGGATGATTTTGAACAATTTTGACACCTTTTCTCATGGCCGCCAGCAAAATTTATCATCCACAACCTGCACATTCCCCAGTGGTATGAGTTTGCAGCTCCATATGAAATGAAATTTCAGATACCTTCATTTTCAGAAGAACTGTAACATGTTTATTTTTTTCAAATCAGATATTTTACATCTATGAATATTACGGTTGGTTTGGCCAAGTCTGTTTCTTGTAAGAATCTTGGAGCTCATCTGACCAGTACCTTCTTGTCTGAGGATTTTTCTATTGAGCATCTTGTCTCTTTATTTGAAGGGATGGCTGTTGGCCTAAAATGTAACTTGTGTTTCAGCCTGAAGAATTTCAAAATGTCAATAGCAGCTTTTGCTAATGAGCTGGTATAATAGGGGTGACAGTTGTTGCATTTTGCAGAATATCACCTTGAACAACTAAAGCAACCTAAAGTAAAAGTAGCATGATTATATAATATTATGTACAGAACTGAAACAAAATAGGAATATCACACACTAGCTTCTGAAACTGAGCAAATTTTATTGTAAAAGAGAGCCATCAGGCTTGAGCCACTATTACAAAATTCAGGAGACAACTAAGTAACTTCACAAATAAAATTTAAATACAATCTTTATATAAAAGCAACTAAGCTGGTACCAGTGGCATGCCTGTAATCCTAGCTGCTCAGCAGGCTGAGATCTGGGGATCATGGTTGAAAGCCAGCCTCGTCAGGAAAATCTGTGAGACTCATCTCCAATTAACCACCAAAAGCTAGAAGTAGATCTGTGGCTCGGGGAGTAGAGTGCTAACATTGAGCACAAAAGCTCAGGAACAGTGCCCAGGCCTTGAGTTCATGCCCTAGGATCAGTGTGTGCGCGCATGTGTCCACGCATGCATGTGTGCACACACATGCGCACACACTGAGAAGAAAATACTTAAGAGGGATCTTTTCTGTGGGGTGGGGAGTTGGAGGGCTTGAACTTAGGGCCTGAGCGCTGTCCCTGAGCCTCTTTGTCCTCAATCCTGGTGCTCTACCACTAAAGCCACAGCAGCATTTCCAGCCTTTTCTGAGTAGTTTATTGGAGATAAGAGTCTCACTGACTTTTCTGCCCAGGTTGGCTTCAAACTGCCATTCTCAGATCTCAGCCTCCTGAGCAGCTAGGATTAGAGTTGTGAGCCACCAGTGCCCCACTGAGAAGGATCATAACAGTGAATTGGCTCCAAGAATGTTATACATGTATATGAAAATGTCACAATGAAATTTCACTGTGTAATACACACCAATAAAAAATGAAAAATATTTAAGAAGGGGCATTTATTTTCAAAGCAAGTAAAATCTATTTTGGGTATCTTGCATTGTAGTAGAGAGTTTGGAGAGGGTGAATAGGAAGAAATGAAGGTGATAAACATGGTATAAAAAGTCTCAAAATTGAAGAGAAGAGTAAGTTGCAATGGTGAAGTGAGAAAAGTCATGGATATGTTGAATGGAGTTGCATTCTGGAGAGCTTTGAAAACACAATGGTTAGTTTAGGCTTAATTTGGCAGGCAGGAGAAGGAAGTAATAATGTTAGGATATAGTGTTGGAAGCTACTTTGAGAGCGATGTAGTTCAGCCAGTTGGGAGGGTGCTCCAGGCTTCTGAGCTGTTCCATCTGTTTCCATTAGCAGAGGTCTTCACTGCTTTCTTAAGCAGACATCCTATCTGCAATTGAGTTGAAAACCTGTCACCTTGTATACTCCTGTGGGCATACAGAACACTCCTAATCCCTCTTCCATATGACAGCCCTGTTAAATACTTGGAGACAGCTGTCATGTCTTCTCCCAGACATGTTCCCAGAGCCAGAGCAATGCGATGAAAGTAGTGTTTATAGAGCTGTCGATTACAGTTAAGATGCAGGGCTCAGAGTGACAGCTCAAATGTTCTATTGGCTGTAGTGTAGCAGTTGGGCTGCACATTCCTCACAGTTGTTGTGGTGTTATTTATCCCAGGTCAACTATAGGACAAATGACTATGGCTTTGATTTATCTATCTTTAATTCCAAGGCTTGACAATCTTTCCAGTTTCTCCCTTCCTTTTATTCCTTCCTCCATCCTGTTTTCCCTTCCTCCCTTCTTTCTTCCTCTTCTTCTTTTGTGATAGGATTTGAATAACACAATAGCTAAGTAGTGCTAGAACAGTAAGTACTAGGATTCTACTCAGGGTCTACTCAGAGTATCAGAGTATCTATCTATCTATCTATCTATCTATCTATCTATCTATCTATCTATCTATCTATCTTCTCTCTCTCTCTCTCTCTCTCTCTCTCTCTCTCTCTCTCTCTCTCTCTTGCTGGTCCTGAAGCTTGAACTCTGGGCCTGGGCACTGTCCATCAGCTCTTCAGCTCAAAGCTGGTGCTCTACCACTTGAGCCACAACACCACTTCTGGTTTTCTGAGTGGTTTATTGGAAATAATAGTCTCACATACTTTCCTGCCTGGACTGGCTTTGCACCTCGATCCTCAGATCTCAACCTTCTGAGTAGCTAGGATTACAGGCGTGAGCCACCAGTGCCTGGTTGGGAAGTGTTTTTTAACCTCTTTAGTCACGTTACCTTTTGTCCTCTATAAAATGGGAAGAATACTCCCCTTACAGGATGGATATTTGTTAACTGAAGAAGACATATAGGTAGAAGGAGATGCATCATATGGAACTGGCTCACATGATTACGGAGGCTAAGGAATTCCAGTTATCCATGGTCAACAAGATGTAGTTTTAATCTAACTTTGTGAAGGCTGGAGATGTAGGAGAGCTGATGGTATATATGACTTAAAGCCAGCAGGATAAAAATATTAAAATACTTATTTTTTATTTCAATTCTCAAGCAGGACAGCTGACTGTCCTGAGAGCTCAGGAAGCAGAAATACTCTCCTGCTCAGACATTGTGCTCTATGCAGATATGGGTGTTACATGTGGTGGGGCCCACCCACAGCAGAGAGCAATAGCACCTGGAAACATGATCCGAGACATAGCTACAGTGTTTGGTTACGTGTAGCGGCATCGATGGCTTCGTCAACTTGAGACAATTAGCTACGAGGCTACCTACAATATTTCTAGAAAGTAAGAAATTCTAGGGTGAAAAAATAAAACCAAGTAAAGGAAGAGGATCTTAGGGATTGCCACTTGTTGAAGATGCTGTGGTGATTAATCCTGTCAACTTGATTAGCTTTGAGAAAGGCTTAGGGGATTCCTAAAACACACTCTGGTGTGTCTAAGAGGACTCCGCCTTAGTAGATTCATCCTGCGATGGATTGATAACGTGGTGGCATTGTTGGGAGGTGGTGAAAGAGAAGACATGGGACCTAGGTGGAAGGAAGGGAATCACCGGAGGCATGTCTTTGGGGGCTGTCTCTTTCCCTGGTGCCCCTCCTTTAGTCCCTTTTCTTCGCTTCTTGGCTGCCATGCTGTGAACTGCTCTGCCATGCACTCACCAATGAGCTGATGCCTCTGACATTATGAGCCAAAGTGATGTCTCCTGTCTTTAATTTGCTTCTGTCAAGGTATTTTGCCATAGAGATGGAAGCATTCCCTCACACAGCTTCACCAAACCTGGATGGAATGACAACTGAACTCACCTTGGTTGGCTGAAATGAGTCCATTGTTTTACATCCGCTAACAGAAAAAAATTAGTCACCTCATGTCCCAGTGAGCATTCTTGTGCCATTTGGGGAAGACAGATTCTATGGGACATTGGAAAAGGAAGATAGGACCAAACATTTGGAAGACCTAGTGTGAATCTTGGCTTTGATAGTTACCCATGAATTCATCATCTGAAAAATTAAAGACACTAATGGAGATGTCAGGAGTATCCAAATAAGCCAATGTATTGACAGTCTCTTTAGAACCAGTAAAAGCTGGCAAATAGCAAATATTTTAATTCCTTTTAAAAATATACTGAAATGGATGTGGCTGAAACTAGTTGCTGCCTGGTAACAGCTCACTTCCAAGAGTTCTACTGTACCAGATTCTCAAAGCTTTTCATTTGCTTTTGTTTGGGGGACTTGAATTAAACCTCACAGGAGAGTTAAGTGAAAAATCATTTTGTGACCACAATTTTCCTTCATATGTCTCAGTTAATGAATGGCTTAGTCAGATATTTTGCTAGTGGCATAAAAAGAAATAATTCAAAGCCACTAAGTGAATCCTGGATGGATTGTGGTGAAATGATTATGAGGTTTTCTGGCACAGTGGGAACCGAGCAGTGGACATTCCCTTTCATTCAACTTAGACTCTAGCACTGGGAAAAAGCTGAGAAGCACAAGCAACTCAGATAACACTAACCTGTTCTTTCAAGGTGATGGTGTGGCAGGCCATGAGCGCAGACCACATTTAGTTGAACTGAGGATATGGATTAGATGACAGAAACAATTATTTTTTCAATAGCACAATTCGGTTCTGTTCACAACCATTCATATATTGTATGCTGAGTGGAGCGGGGCAAAGGGTTTGAAAAGATAAGAGGTAAAGAACCTCCTTCCTCGAGGTGTTAAGTCTAGTTGCAGAGGCAGAAATGTTAGGAAGGCAACATAGTTGCTTATGATAAACGTAAGAAACTATGTAGCAATGCAGAAGATGTAGAGTGCAGTGGGTAGAGTCCTGGATGAGGACCGAAGGGAAAGAGAATCGTAAAATTTGTTTTCCAGGGTGAATAGGAGTTTTCATGACAGAAAAAGTCCTCTGACAGTATCTCTTTTTCTGTTTCAATAATTGTGTTGGTGAGTAAATTCCTCTGTGAATATATTCTAGGCCAGTGGCTACTCCTAGCTATTCAGGAGGCTGAGATCCAAGGATTATAACCTAAAGCTAGCTTAGACAGATGAATCCTTTTGGCTCTTTATCTACAATTACACAACAAAAAGCCAAAAGTGGAGCTGTGACTCAAGTGGTGGAATATCAGTCATGAAAGAGAAAGGGATGATGCATTCTCCTTATCTTTTTGCTTAACTTCAGTTTGTTCTCACTCCATGAAAAGGTTTATCCACTAAAACATCAAAACACTATTTATACTAGGAAAAATAATCATATAAATCAAAATGTCCATGTTTCCTTTAAAGTTGTAATCTCGAGGAAAAAATTTCATTTAAGAATTAATTACCTAATGTTGTCTAATCATTAAAAACCCATATTTTATTTCTCCCACCACCTCCTCCCCTCCATTGTGCTGGTCTTGCTGATTGTACTCAAGGCCTGTTTACTGTGTCTGAGCATTATTTTTTTATTGTCAGTTGTGGGTCTTGAACTCTGGGCCTGGGCACTGTCCCTCAGCTCTTCAGCTTAAGGTGAGCATTCTACCACTTGAGCCCCAGTGCCACTTCTGGTTTTCAGGTGGTTAATTGGAAATAAGAGTCTCTTGGCTTTGAACTGTGATAATCAGATCTCAGCCTTCTGAGTAGCTAGGATTATAGGCGTGAGCCACTGGTGCTTGCTATCTGAGCATTTTTTTTTTTTTTGGGTCTGGTCATGGGGCTTGAACTCTGGGCCTGGGCACTGTCCCTCAGCTCTTCAGCTCAAGGCTAGCACTCTACCACTTGAGCCACAGTGCCACTTCCGGCTTTTTTCTTTGTTTTGCTTATGTGGTGCTGAGGAATTGAACCCAGGGCCTCAGGCATGCAAGGCAAGCACTCTACCACTGAGCCACCTTCCCAGCCCTATCTGAGCATTTTTGCTCAAGGCTAGCTCTCTATCATTTCAGCGAAAGCTCCACTTCTGGATTTTTATTTTTGTGGTAAATTGGAGATAAGAATTTCACAGACTTTCCTGCCTGGGCTGGATTTGAATTTTAATCCTCAGATCTCAGCCTTCTGAGTAGTTAAAATTACAGGTGTGAGCTGAGCTACCAGAACCGGGCTCCCCTGCTATCCATTCTTCCTTCCTTCCTTCCTTCCTTCCTTCCTTCCTGCCTGCCTTCCTTTCTTCCTTCTTTCCTTCTTTCTTTCTTTTTTCTTTCTTTCTTCCTTTCTTTCTCCTTTCTTTCTTTCTTTCTTTCTTTCTTTCTTTCTTTCTTTCTTTCTTTCTTTCTTTCTTTCTTTCTTTCTTTCTTTCTTTCTTTCTTTCTTTCTTTCTTTCTTTCTTTCTTTCTCCTCCTTTCCTTCCTTCCTTCCTTCCTTCCTTCCTTCCTTCCTTCCTTCCTTCCTTCCTTCCTTCCTTCCTTCCTTCCTTCCTTCCTTCCTCTCTCCCTTCCTTCCTTCCTTCCTTCCTTCCTTCCTTCCTTCCTTCCTTCCTTCCTTCCTTCCTTCCTTCCTTCCTTCCTTCCTCTCTCTCTCCCTTCCTTCCTTCTTTCCTTCCTCTCTCTCTCCCTCCCTTCCTTCCTTCCTTCCTTCCTTCCTTCCTTCCTTCCTTCCTTCCTTCCTTCCTTCCTTCCTTCCTCTCTCTCTCTCTCCCTCCCTCCCTCCCTTCCTTCCTTCCTCTCTTTCTGTCTTTCCTGTTCTTTCTTGCCTGGCTGCCTGCCTGCTTTTTTGCTTTCTTTCTTATCTTTAAGTGGTTGTAGAAAGGAGTTGCCATTTAACAAAGCAGTTTATGAGTATCATGCATCTTGAACAGTGTCACCCCTTTCCACATTCTCACTCATCCCTCCCCTCCCCAGTCCTTCCCTCACTCTTCTTAATTTTGTAGGATATGCATAACATTTTTGACTGCAATCTCCCCTTCTTCTCCTCTTCATTTGTCCCTACCCCACCCCTTTTGAATACTTGCTTCTTGGTGTTGGTGTATTATTTTGCTGAACTGTGACTTTGCCTTTCTAAGGAATTACACTATTTGAGTTCTCCCTTGAATCTACTGTATTTCAATTAATACATTTGTATATATTTGCATATCACCCCAAACTATTTACTTATACATTTATAAGCTAAATCTAACTTCCACTCATAAAAGGAAACATATATTCTTTGGGCCTGACTTGGAGGTTCCCCCAAAACAAACAAATAAAAAACCCTATGATCCAGCAATCACACTCCTGAACATTTACCCAAAAGATTACAAACCAGGATACCGTAAAGCCATGAGCATTGCATTCATCGTGTTCACCATAGCCAAGGTACAGAATCAGCCCAAATGCCCCTCAATGGATAAATGGATCAAGAATTATATATATATATGTGCAATGGAATTCTACTCATCTGTTAGAAAGAATGATATGGCACCATTTGTAAAGAATTGTAATGACCTTATTTCTTTTTAATGTAGATTTAGGTTGCATTTTTCTTCTAGGCCTCAGATACCAGTCACTTGGACCCTTAGCTCTGCCTATTTTTCTCTTCTACCATTTTATTCTTTAAAGTATTGAAGGTTCTTAATGCCTTCTTTCTGATTGACATCTGTCCTCTGAAGAATAGTGAATTGGATAAAGTTTTTACTAGTGGAAGGTGACAGTATTTGTGATAGATTTTTAACCTGGGATGTTTTTTTTAAAGTAGTTTTCATCTATTTCTCAAAATATTCATAACGGCAGCCAGAATGGTTCTTGAGATATGAAATTATTGAACTTTGAACAGAGTAGCTTTGAAATGTCTCTTTGTTCTGAGAAAGCATCTGTTTGCCTCTGGCAAACAGAACCACTAATTGCACAAAAATTGCTGATACTGTATAGAAAGTTCTGCCTACAGCAAACATTCCTAGAACTGGGCAAATTGCCTTTGTGTTTGCTAGGATGGAAAATAGCCATTAAGGTTCATTTTATTTGGATATATCTTAGAACTAACAACTAGGGTTTAGGACATGTGAAAACATAGGTTTTCAGTTTTCAAAATGAATGTGTTCTGATCTTGAAAATATTCCCACCCAGGAATGCAAAAATTAACAGACTTTGACTTCTGAGCTTTCAAATACCTTTTTTCTGCTGATATGTTTACTTCTTTATGACTAGTAGGGCATGAATGTTAATTTCACATACATTGTTTTTAAATGTTTTCCTGATCTCATTGTGTGACATGCACTAAAATTATCTTCAGATAATTTTGCACATGCTAGGTAAGATCATAAATACTGACATACACACTTCTCCACTGTTACCAGAATTCTTGTGTGTATGAGTGGTAGTTTATGCATTTAATTATGCACCATTATTTTTTTTGTCGATTGTGGGGCTTGAACTCTGGTCCTGAAGCACTGTGTCCCTGAGCTCTTCAACTCAAGGCTAACACTCTACCATTTGAGCCACAGGCCATTTCTGGTTTTCTGGTGGTTAATTGGAGATAAAAGTCTCATGGACTTTCCTTCCCAGGCTGGCTTTGAACTTTGATCCTCAGATCTCAGCCTCCTGAGTAGCTATGATTACAAGCATGAGACACCAGCGCTATAATGCACATTGTGTGTGTGTGTGTGTGTATGTGTGCGTGTTCGTGTGCATGTGTATGTGTGTGTGTGTGTGTGTATGTGTGCGTGTTCGTGTGCATGTGTATGTGTGTGTGTGCATGTGTGATAGTACTAGGGTTTGACTTCAGGGCTTTGGGTTTGCTAGGCATTCTGTTGCTTCAGCCACGCCCCATCCCCTTTTGTTATTGTAATTTTTGAATAGGGTCTCACATTTTACCTGGGCTGGATTGGACTGTGATCCTCCTACTTACACTTCCCTTTCTAGCTAAGAAAGACAAGATATGCCACTGTATTACTGGGTGTTTTTGAACTCAGGACCTCATGCTTTCTAGGCAGGTTCTTGAGCCATGTCCCTAAGCCCCTTTATACTTCAGTTACTTTTTAGATAGTGGCTCATGCTTTTTTTCTGAGGTCTGGCCTTGGATTACTGTCCTCCTACTATGCTTCTTGCATAGATAGCTGGGATTACAGGCACATCCAACCCCAAAGTATTTTGTTTTGATGAGGTCAGTTTATCAATTTTTACTTTTATGGGTTGTACTTTTGGTGGCAACTCTGAAACCTTTTTCTTAAACCACAAATTCCAAAAATTTTATACTTTCTTTCTGTACTCTACCTTTTTCTCCTTCTTTCCTTCCTTCCTTCCTTCCTTCCTTCCTTCCTTCCTTCCTTCCTTCCTTCCTTCCTTCCTTCCTTCTTCCCTTCCTTCCTTTCCTCCCTCCTTCTTTTCTTTGTTTCTTCCTTCACAGTTCCCTTTTTTCTTCCTCTTCCCTCCCTCTATCTTCTTCTCTCCTTCTGTCTTTATTTTTGTGTGTACTGGTTCTGGGGCTTGAACTTAAGTCTTCAGCGCTGAGATTTTTTGCTCATTGCAAGCAGTTTATCTTTCTCTTGATGCACAGCTCCACTGCCAGCTTATTGGAGATGAGTTTCATTGACGTTCTTGCTCAGGCTGGGATCCTCAGATCTAGGATTATAGGCATGACATACTGGTCCCAGTGCATCCCCCTCCCCCACTTTTTGTTTAAATGCAGTTCTTGAGGTCCAACCAAGGTCCTGCCCATGCTAGGCAAGTGATCCTCCTCTCTACACTTTCTGCATAGTAAGATTATGGACATGATCTTGTTTGTTGAGATGGAGTATCTTTAAATTTTCCCCCTGGGCTGGTCATGCACTATTATCTCCCTTTTCTCTATCTTTGAAGTAGCTGAGATGGTTTTTAAACATTTCTTTTCTTGGTACTGGGGCTTGGACTTTCAAAGCCTTGTGCTACTCTGCCAATGCTTCTAAGTCCTTAAAACATTAATTTGAAACTAAAAACATTGGTTTCTTCTACATTGTTTCCAATTAATTAAAAATTGAAATAATGCTTCTAAAAATTTTCAAAGAGAAAGAAAATGACTCTCCATTTGAGAGTAAGCTTTTCCATAAAACCCAGAGAAGTGGTTCTTGAAGCTTAATCAGACTTCTCTTTTTCCTGGTTCTGTCCAAAGAACAAATTAATTTCTGTCCCATGACTCATGGCAGTGTTTCATTTTAGACCTTTCTCAGTTTGGTACAGTGGGGCCAACTCTCAAATACAATGCTGGTAGCTTTCTTCTATTTAAGAAGAGGAATTTATTGCCAAAAAATGTAAACTCCAACTGAGAATTGAGTTGTACTGTAGAGCTCCAAAATAGAGTCTGGAGTATTTCTTTGGCAAATACATATTTTTCCCCATCTGGCAAAAGGATTTAGGTATTCCATGCATATTTATATCTGGAAAAAAATTCAAAATCCCTTAAGCAAAAGTAGCATGGTCATTGCAAAGACATATGTATTAAGCTAGACAAGTTCAGCATTTTTTTGCAGATTAAGCATTCTTTTTGCTTATGAAGATATCTATATTTTGGTTTTCAAATATAATTGTATTTCAAATGTTTTTCTTTTTTGGTATTGAATTTAAAATTTAACAATAAATGTTAAATAAAGTGTTAATGAATGTTAATAAAATGTTAATAAATGTTAATGATAAAACACAAACCCTAAAGATTTTCTGGGCTGGCAAGAAGTTAAAATGGATAAAGATACACATGTCAGTGCACGCATACACTCACACATGCACAAACACGCACGTGTTACTTTTCATAGTGTCCATTCCTAGTGTGAAAATCTCAAAAGTTAAGCAGCTCCTTGGAAGTATAGAATGGAGTATGAGGTAATAGTACTGAAGACACTAAAAATGCCTTCAGTTCTTTGTAACACAGTGTGAGAATATCCTAAAATGTTGGTGCTGTGTGAATGGAAATGCTGGTCTCCATCTCATCAAACATAGATATACCCTGTGTATAACCGCCCCCCCCCCCACCCTTTGTTTAAAGACAACATTTACCCTGATCTCCCAGAATCTCTCTGTGCATGTGAGGTGAAGACTGGTTCTGATGGTAATGCTTGGATAGATCCCCTTCACTGGTCATTATCTTGAATCCTAAGTGAGCACCTAAACAGTAGTGATTTTAGGCCAGGCACTGCTGGCTCCAGCCTGGGCAGGAAAATCTATTAGACTCTTATTTCTAATTAAGTATAAAAAGTCACAAGTGGAGCTGTGGCTTAAGTGGTAGACAGTAGCCTCCAGAAAAAAGAAAAAAAAAGCTCAGGGACAGCACTCAGACCCTCAGTTCAAGCCCCAGGATCTATGGGTGTGTGTACCCATGCGCGCGTGCGCGTGTGCATACACACACACACACACACACACACACACACACACACACACAGATTGATGATTTTGATGACTTTATTTAGGGGCAACATCTTATATAGGAAAATGCAGGGGATTTGGAGACACTCTGAAGCCCTTCCTCAATTTTCTTCTTTAGTCTGTGTAGCATTGTAGATTAACTAAATACATAGCCGTGACTTTTCCTTAAATTTGGGAAGCCCACATTTTTCTTCTCCTAATACTTTCTCTATGCACTTATCAGTACAGGAGAGTCTTCTTTTTGCTTCCTGGAAATCTTCCCATCTCGGCTGAGTGGCTTACACTGGCATGGCAGAGCCCTTTCCTGGAAAGAATCTACCTGCCAAAGCCCAAAGTGAGATGATTTTGTACAGACACCAGTTCTACAACACGCAGCAGGATGAGTTGCCAGGTTGCCACAAACCTGCCAGGATTTTGCTAACTATTTCCAGAACATTTCAGTCTATTGCCAACCATTACCACAATTTTTTTTCCTAGTAAGGATTCATTTAAGGGAAAGGCTATAAAAAGATGGCTATTTTAATGGGAACTTTATTGTACTCTTAGCACTAAGTTATCTGAAAGACATAAAAGTTGACCCACTCAAAAAAAAAAAAAAGCTCCAATAATAACACATGTGCTTTCCTGGTTTGTTCTTTGCAGAAGTGAAATTCTTTTGTGAGACCCCAGCTATTGCCGACATTGTGATCCTGGTTGATGGCTCATGGAGTATTGGAAGATTCAACTTTAGACTGGTTCGACTTTTCCTGGAAAATCTCATTACAGCGTTCAATGTGGGCTTTGAGAAGACGCGGGTTGGTACGTCACTTGTCAACAGCAGTCAGCTGTGAAACTGCTGGTTTATTTACTTATTTGATTTTGGAGTTATTTTTGGTGGTCAAGTCCTTGGCAATGAACAGGTGCCCTGCCACTTGAGCCATGCCCCTGTCCTGCTGCAGAGATTTGTAGATGTGTATGTGGGGTGATACTAGGGTTTGAAAATCAGGGCCCTGTGCTCTCGCTTGGCTTTTTCACTCAAGGCTGGTGCTCTACCAGTTGAGTCATACCTCCCCTTCTGGCTTTTTTGATGATTAATTGGAGATAAGAATTTCATGGACTTTTCTGCCTGGGCTGACTTTGAATGGTGAACCTCAGATCTCAGCTTCCTGAGTAGCTAGGATTACAACTGTGAGCCACTAGTGCCCAGTTCTACTGTGGAGATTTTCAAGACATCTTCAAAACTGATGTTCCTAAAAGCATGTTTAGGTCAATCAGTATTTATTCTACCTTAAGTTATAGCTTGTTCAAAAATTTGTCACAGAGCAGGTTTTAAAAGAAACACTGAATCTAGGAAAATGCTAAACAAAATAGAAATTATTTTACCATACAAGACAATTTTTGCCACATTAATTGTAGAGAAGATAAAAAATTGTCAACCTGGGCTGGGAAGGTGGCTCAGTGGTAGAGCACTTGCCTTGCATGCATGAGGCCCTGGGTTCGATTCCTCAGCACCACATAAGCAAAAAGAAAAAAAGCCAGAAGTGGCGCTGTGGCTCAAGTGGTAGAGTGCTAGTCTTGAGCTGAAGAGCTGAGGGACAGCGCCCAGGCCCAGAGTTCAGGCCCCAGGACCAGACCAACCCCCTCCCTCCCAAATTATCAACCTGTACAATATATATATATATATATATAAAATATGTACATATATACAATATATCTTTATTATATAAAATCTAATAGGCTAACTTCTAAATAACCATTTGGGAAAATCATTCCTTTGAGAATGTTGTTTAATATTTTATGTCTATGCCATTTTATGTTTAATAAAACATAAACAAATGAATCTAGACTTTTTATTTGTATTAATGACTATACTTTCTTTTCTTTTCTTTTTCTTTTTTGTCAGTCCTTGGGATTGAACTCAGGACCTGAGCAGTCCCTGAGTTTTCTTATCACTTGAGCCAGAGCTCTACTTCTGGCTTTTTGGTGATTAATTGGAGATAAGAGTCTCACAAGCTTTAATGCCCAAGCTGGCATCAAGCTGTGATCCTCAGATCTCAGCCTCCTGAGTAGCTGGCTCAGGCCAGTAATCCTTATGACTATGTCTTAAAAAAAAGTATCAAGTACCTGATTCAGTGCTAACCTCTAAATGACTAGAAATGTGTACATTTGCTCCACTCCTAAGTATATTCAACTTGATTACCTTGCTTGATGCTAGCAGTCTTTTTTGAAAGTAGAGAGTCAGACAAAGAAAAGAATGTTACTACAATTTGGCCCTTCATCTTTGAACGTCCTTGAATGGTACAAAGATCTTTGAGTAGCACATCATTTCTAGTGTGTTTTCTTATCTTTCTTTTCCAGGTCTTGCACAGTATAGCGGTGACCCCAGAATAGAATGGCACTTGAATGCTTTTAGCACAAAAGAGGAAGTTATTGACGCTGTCCGAAACCTCCCATACAAGGGAGGAAATACTCTAACAGGTACGTTGTGTTCAGTGCACATTCGCAGCAACAGAATAGCTGTTTTACTTTAGCTTGCTAGTTTTTGACTTAGCATACTATTATAGTAATTTTCAACCAAAATCAATATCTTAACTGTTGGAGGCTCTTTTCTCAAACTCAGCAGTAAGTGTTAAAACTTAGGCACCTCATTTTTCTTTTCTAGATGACTCTAGTGTCCCTGAAGGGGTTGGTTGGGCTAGAAGAAAATAAAGCTGTGATGGGCCAGTAGCCTTTAGAAGCTGTCTAAGCACTGCCAGTTCATTTCTTTCCTCTTCATCTCTTTCCTCATCTGGGTATCTTGTCATTTAAGTTAAAAAAAATTTACACCTTAGTTTTAATGAAGTCTTTTTATTTGCCCTTATTCTCTCAGTAGTTACATTTTGCAAATATTTGTGGATCTTTGACTCACAAGTTCTTTTGATAAATGATCAATGAAAAGATATTTATAATTATCCCTAGTACAAAAAATGAGAATTTTGTGTACATGTGGGCATACATACCTACCTGCATACCTACATACATACATGTATATTTCTAGTATTGAGGATCCAGCCCAGGGCCTCTTGTTAATAAGATACACCAGCCCAGGGCCTCTGCTAATAAGCTATACCCCAAGTGCTGTTTGCATTGATTTTCACCTTTGAACAGGCTGTTCCCTTCCACAGGCATGTGATATAGATGCGCAGCTTCAACAAGGAAGATGTAGTTGATGATGTTCTTTTGCCAATCTGAGGCACAATCTAGTGGAATTTTTCTTAATGGCATAACCTTGCTAAATGGAAATCTTATATCAGTATTGTAGCATTTCTCATTTCTTTCTGGATGGAAATTGCCTCAAAGGGCTGAGTATAATTTTGTTTTTTTTGATCTGCCCACACTGTTTCTAAAGAGAGTACTGAGGAAGAGGAGGGGGGAGGGAGGGAGAGAGAGAAAAAGACAGAGAAGGGAAGAGAGGAGCAGATTGATTTTGGTTCTTTAGAATGTCATGGAAAGTGAAAATGTAGCAATATTATCTAGCAGTGTGTTTCATCATTAATTATTCAAGTTCATATAGTTTAAAATAGCTGGGAAGGTGGCTCAGTGGTAGAGCGCTTGCCTTGCATGCATGAGGCCCTGGGTTTGATTCTTCAGCACCACATAAGCAAAAAGAAAAAAGCCAGAAGTGGCGCTATGGCTCAAGTGGTAGAGCGCTAGCCTTGAGCTGAAGAGCTGAGGGACAGCACCCAGGCCCAGAGTTCAGGCCCCACGACCGGACCCCCCCCCCAAAAAAAAATATGATCTATTAACATCTGTTGAGCATGAATTTAGTATTCTTCCTAAATAGAAGTTATTAAATAAACTGTTGTTAACACCATAAAATGGCCGTCAAGGCCAAGTATTGCTCTCTACATTTCTTTCACCTAACACACTCCATGATACTTTAATGCCTAGTAAGTAGTCACTGAATA
This sequence comes from Dipodomys spectabilis, assembly GCF_019054845.1. Taxonomy (NCBI): domain Eukaryota; kingdom Metazoa; phylum Chordata; class Mammalia; order Rodentia; family Heteromyidae; genus Dipodomys; species Dipodomys spectabilis. The sequence goes on along the minus strand of NW_024871460.1, from coordinate 5,738,819 downwards.
GTAAAGCATCACTACTTTAATAATATTGCCCTTAGTCTTAAAAACCAAAATGCTCATGAAAGATACATGTAAGAGAAGTATATTATTATTCAAAGAACTGAAATATATTAAACTATACTGATACAGAGATTACTGCTACATTTCTGTACGCAGAAAAACAAAAGAAATATGAGGGAAAAGCTAAAATGCACGATCATCTATTGCTCTCTGGAACAATGCAGCATTCAATCATTTTTTATTGTGTTTATTCTGCTGGATTTTACTTCTTGTTATCAGATCTGGCAAAGAGCTAGTCAATATAATGAGGAAAGCTCACATCTAATAAAAACTCTTTTAGCTCAAGAAGTTACTTATCATGTGGTTACATTTTGCAAGATTAGAGGACTTTTTTAAAAAATTAGAGATGACTGGTTTCTGTTTATTTTTCCTTGTTTTCTCCCAGGTCTTGCTTTGAGCTACATCTTTGAGAATAGCTTTAAACCAGAAGCAGGATCCAGGTCTGGAGTCTCCAAAATTGGCATTTTAATCACAGATGGAAAATCCCAAGATGATATTATTCCACCATCCAGAAACCTTCGCGAGTCTGGTGTAGAACTGTTTGCCATAGGTAGGTGTTCTTTACGGTCTGGTTTCTGCTATGCACATAGACACACCTCATAAGCCAATATGCAATGCCAAGTCTACTGCTTGGAAAACCAGAGACCAGGATCTCACAGCAGACCTGTGATCTGAACCTTCTATCCTTGCCTTTCAAATGAGAACGACATGGGCTGCTATACACTAGGCCAGGGTCCCTGTGCAGGATAGCAGACATAAAAACATTTAGAAAGGAATGAAGTAACATGCAAAGGCCATGTTCTACATACTACCTTTTAATTAGTCAGGGCTTCCTTTTCTAGCTATACAGGGGAGAACCAGCTTACTGTTTTCCAGGAATTGATTCCTTCAGCTTTTAAAAGAAAACATGAAGTTCCAAGTATTTGGTATTAGTGATCTAAAACTGATTCTATAAATGATACTATTCATTTTGTGGGAAAGAACACCTATGCCATAATCTAGAGCAACTACAAAATATTCACCATTCAGCTTTGCTTTGATTGAGGTGTTTACTCCCCTCAAGTATTAAAGTAATCACTCTTATTCAGTATTAAAGTACTATTGAATTTTAAAATTAAAAGGTCACAGCAAACTCAGCATCTGAAGACATTTAAAACTGTTTTTTACAAATGGTCCATTTCAATATGCCTTTGTGTGTTTAATTTCTTCTTTTGTTAACAACCTTTGGCCCAAGTAAAATTTATTTCTGTTCTTGCACTTACCAAGAATATGTTAACTCTGGACATCAGTGAGTCATGCCTGTAACCCTAGCTACTCTAGAAGCTGAGATTTGAGGATTGCAGTTCAAAGCCAATCCAGGCAGGAAAGTCCATGAATTTGTATCTCCAATTAACTACCTAAAAACCAAAAGTGGGACAGTGACTCAAAGTGGTAAAAGACTAGCCTTAGCAAAAAAGCTCGGGGCAGTGCTCAGGCCTTTAGTTTAAGCCCCAGTACTGACCAAAAAATATGTTAGATCTCATCTCCATGTATTTTCTATGACATAGCTCTTCTGTTACAAAAACATAGTCTTCACCTTGGAGCTATATACCAACTAGGAAAAACATTTCTGGATACAGTATAAAAATGCAGGCTCTAGGGATCTGTTTTGGTCCTACTAAGGAGGGAGGAGAAGGCTAATAACTTGTATATTATATTAAAGTTGTACTCATGCCTTACTTTGAAAATATGCTCCAGAGTTGACAATAGCTGATAAACCTTTTTGAATAGCTCCTGCATGTGCGTTGTGGTTATCTTCTCTTGGAAAAAGTGCTGCAAAGTTTCTTGGTTTGCACATTTTATTTAATCAGAAAAGGTTTCTGAGTAGCATTTTTTGGGTGGGGGTTGCGGGGTGGGTGGGTGAGGTTTATTTCTTACCACTGTCCAGCCAAGTATTGAGAACAATTGCAAAAGCTTTAAAACCTATCTTCTTTCTTCTCTTTCTTTTTCTTATCCTGGCAGCATCTCTAAACAATGAGTCAGTGTAGGGGAGATTACATCTTCTTCAGCTCTCATTCCTCTTATGTAACATAGTAATTGACATTTAACAAGTATCAATCTGTAGTTGTGAGATGATTTGGTGCATGAAAGGATTCTGAAATGTTCATGAAAGAGAAGTATTTTTTTCTGAATAATGAAGAGTGTCATGATGCAGTGATATAGCTGTGACCAGTATATAACCATTCACAGAAAAAGCCACAAAACAAATGGAGAAGGTGTTGTGAACAAGTTTTGCTTTAGTGAGTTATATCCATACTCCTTTGTGTGCATGTGTTTGTGGAAGGGAAGGTAGCTGTTGTACCTCAAAGCAACGCAGGAACCAGCTCATCCAGTTGCAAGAGCCAATTGGGCACATTTTACCCCATACCTACATCTGTGAGCTCAGCTCATATTAATAGCACAAAATGAATCACAGGTATTTCTACCACAGAAATTGCCAAAAAAAACCCCAACACTGCAAATCAGAGCAGAAAGCTGTTAAATACATTCCTGCAACTTAAATGCACAATCAGCCAAATGACTTTCATGTTAACTATGAAGCTTGGTCTTGAGAATTGCTTGGTTTTAACATTTATTACTTTGAAGTTAAACAGTACATTTTTTTTCAGAGTGATCAATGAGATAAAACAAAATTCCTTTGACTCATTCTTAGATTTGCTACTCACAATGTGGGTTATAGAATGCTTTACTTAAGAAATATTTGATTATGTACTATGTGTCAGTCATTGTAGTGGGTGCTAGAACACCAAATTAGGCAAAGAAAAGTCCTTACTAAACACATTCCTTCCAAATCATGATGGTCATTTCCATTCTTTTCCATGCACTTGAAGTAGTCAAATTATTTTCTGCAGAAAAATAGAGAGAAGGAGAAGAGTAAGACTATCTAAGTAAGGACTATCTTTCCTACACTATTCTTGAGTACAAACTTTTGAGTTTTGACAGACTGATACTAGAAAGCTTTATTGCCACGAAGCTTATGACTTCAGTTTATATCAATGCTGGGATTTAAATGTGTATTTTAAAGTCCTTCAGGGAAGAAAAAGATGTTTTTAATCCTTTCATCCAAAAAGGAAATCTCTGTGGAACTGTTAAACTAATGGAGGGGGTAGGAAGGAGAGGTTAGTTTATGTGGCTTTATTCTCTGCTCTGCTCTGGTTAATAATAAAATGGATGTGTTTTTTTTTTTTTTTTTTTAACAAAACTATAGATGAATTCATCAAATGTGACTTGGCCCATTCTGGAAATTACCTGGAAAGCAGCAGCATTTATTATCTTCTAACCTCCTAGAGCACATAGTTCAGAGACAACTAGTTCTTTGTTACTCAAAATGTTGAGATGGGAAGATAAATGAATCAGCTCAGCCAGGCATCTAAGAAGTAATTCATGTTGCCCTGGGTCATCTCTCTTCCTTACATCTGAAGTACCTGCTTATAATACCCAGAGATGATTGAAATAATGGGGTTTTTATGAAGAGAAAGGTTCCTTGTTTGCCATCCCTGTGCATCTCCTTTGTATTTCTAACATCTCTACTCAGTCTAACATACCACCTTTGGAGAGGCGCTATAATATAGCGCCTCCAGATGTTCACTCATTAGCCGTGCGTCCTTGAGTGAGCCAATTAACTCTGTGCGTGTGTATTCACCTGCAAAGTGGCAGGATGCTAGCGGTCATAAGGGTTATATGAATTAATGTCCACAGAACACTTTGTACAGTGCGTGGGACACACTAAGAAAGCCCTGTCCAATGTGAATTTCTGGTCTACTCAGTATCCTTCTAGGCTGAAGACCCTTAGCATTGTGCTTGACCAGCTGTCATGGAATTCAACTGATATTGTGCAATTCCCCTATTTACATTAGCAAAATTTCAGTGGTCACTAGATAGAAAATGGTATTTGAATATGTTAAATAAAAACTACCCTTAAGCTCTGAGGGAAGTGCTGTTGTTTGGCTTAGTGCTATATAATAATCATTTCATATTATATATACTTTTAATTTTAGAAACATTTTTTAAATCAGCAAACTGATTTTATAGATACATAATCTTCTGGATTTCAACCTTCTGAGTAGCTAGCACTACAGGAAGGAAACACCAACACCCAGTTGAAACATGTCCTTTTGAAGTAGCAAGTGCTTTTCAGCAGATCCAAGTCTATTACCTTTGATGGTAACTTAAGTACTCTGGACGTGGAAGTTTCAAAATCAAGCTGTCAGACAGACACAGGCCCATAGTATTGCTTGTTACCTTGTTGTATATATGCTCTTTCTATATACATATTAGGGAGAATTAGGGCTCTTATTTTCTGTTACATATGGAATTTATCTATTGTTTTTATTTTCGGTTAATTTTATGAGCATGCTCATTATTTATTCATTCTGTTGAGATGGGACCTTGCTGCAGTGTCCAGCTGATTTCTATTTCCTGGGCTCAAGTGATCCCCGTGCCCTTGATACCCCCTTCTCCTAGGGCCAAAGGTGCCACATTATGTGCCTATTTTAAAAAGGAAAAAAAGGTCATCATTTATGAAAACAAGAAGCAAAGGCTTTGACTTTAGTGGAGGCTGACTGGGTCAGATCATGCTCACTGCATCCACTGTTTCAGTTCCTCTCAATGAAGCGTGAATGTCACCACCTTTTCCGTTGTTCTCCATGCCAGGGGTGAAAAATGCAGACTTGAATGAGCTGCAGGAGATCGCCTCTGAGCCTGACAGCACTCACGTGTACAATGTTGCAGAGTTTGACCTGATGCACACAGTGGTGGAAAGCCTGACCAGGACTGTGTGCTCCCGGGTGGAAGAGCAAGACAAGGAGATCAAAGGTAACAAAGGCCAGGGCATGCCGGGGACGTGGGCTTCACAGTGCAGTCAGGGCTTCAGAGACTGTGAACATTCTCCCTGAGTTTCAGCTAAAATTACAACTCCTTTCTTCAAGTCTTAGGAAGACTTGGTTCATCAGAATCCACAGGGAGCATGATATCGCCTGGCTTTGTGTCAGGGGATGATTCTCTCTACTCTGTTACATTTATAACATGTTTTTTTATTTACCAAGTATTTAATTTGAAGATAATTGTACATTCACATGCACTTGTAAGAAATAATACCAATTGAGATCGTGTATCCTTTACCAGTTTTCCCCAAAGGTATGATATTACCATGTATGATATTATTACCAGCATGGCATGAGCATTGATGCAGTGAAGATACAAGACGAGTCTATCACTAGCATGGCTTATCTTGCCCGTTATTAACCACCCTCCCTTTTCTCCCTCTTGGTCCTCTCCGTAAACCCTGACAACTACTAATCTGGTCTTCATTTCTTGTTTGTTTGTTTTTTTAACTTCGAAAGTATTATATAAATCAAATTATTCAGTATGAAACATTTGAAGCTTGTTAATTTTTTGTTTCATGAAAGATCCCCTGAAGACACACTCAACTTCTTTTGTGGGTCAGCAGTTCTGCATTTTTATATTGCACCATTGTAGTCCATGATAAGGATGTCACTCGGTTTCTTTACCCATTCACACATTGAATGACACCTGGATTCCTTCCAGTCTGGGACTACTGTGAATAAAGCTGCTGTGATGATTTGTGTATTTGCTCTTGAGTGAACACAAGTTCACACATTCCCTGGAATAGTGCCCAGGAGTACAATGGCTGGACCATATCCTACTTGCATACATGTCTAGTTTAGTTTTCCTTAAAAAAACCCACCAAATTTAAGAGTGGTTGTAGCATTTTACATTCCCACTAATAATGGATGAGTGGTCTGGTTTCTATGAAACATTTGTTTCACCAACAATTGTTGGTGTTACCATTTTTTTTTAAGTTTAGCCATTCTGACACATGTAGAGTGAGCAGCACTGATTTTCTTTTTTATTTCTATCATGGGTAATGAGTTTGGCTATCTTTTCACATGCTTATTTTTCCATCGGTATGTCTTCTGGTGAAATATCTCCTCCTGTGTTTTGTCCATTTTCTAGTTGAACATTTCTGTGTGTCAAGTATTAGGTAGCAATGATTATGTAGATTTGTTTCAGGATCTGCTAGTTTCTGCTCTGTTAGGTCCACTTGTCTAACTCTCTTCCACTATCAGATAGTCTTGATTTACTGTGTCCATACAAGTTTTGAAATTAGACAGATGTGAAGTCCCCTATTTTAATTCTTTAATTTATTTCATTCTTAGATCTTGTTTCTTCCAACTAGAGATTAGAATAATCTTTATTCTACAAAAGAGCTCACTGAAATTTTGAAAGGAATCGCATTAAGTCACTTATCAGTGATCAAAAATCAATTGCCAAAGATCAATGAAGAAGGATCATTTTTTTCTTTACTGAAACATCTGATCCACATCTAATCCAATATTTTAGACATTCTTTGTTTTGTTCAGTCAGCATTTTGTGGTTTTTTACTACATATATATATGTAGATCTCTCTCTCTCTCTCTCTCTCTATATATATATATATATATAGAGAGAGAGAGAGAGAGATCATAATTATGTCCTATATAGGTTTATTAGAATTACTTTTAAGTATTTAATGTTGGATGCTTTTCAATGTATTTTTAATTTCACTGCTCATGTGTTCCTTGCTTGTGAATAGAGATAAACTTGGTTGTCTTGCACACTGTGATCCATGCTATGTAATGTGACCCTACTATTTCCGTCTGGTTTCTATAGTCTCTGATGAGAAATCTGCTGTCATTCACATTGTTTTCCTTCTATGAATAAAGCTCCTTTCCTCTCCCACTGTTTTTAGGATTTTGTTCCTTACGTTTTTCAGAAGTTTGCCTTGTGCAAAATTTTTCAAGGTAAAATTTCAGGAATTTCGACAAGAACTGTTCAAAGCACTACTTTCTCTTCTTTTGGGATTCTGACAGTACAGATTGTAGGTATTTTGTTATGGTCCCACATATTGTTAAGGCTCCATTAGTTGTTTTAAGTATGCTTTTTAATCACATCTAGTCATTTATATTGCTCTAGCAACTAAGTTCATTGATTCTATTCTCTCTCCACTCCATTCTTCTGTTGAGCCCAGTTATTCCGGTTTTCCTTTCCTTTAAAAAATTTTTTTTTTAATTTTATTTTATTTTGTTTGAGAACATACTGTACAGAGGGGTTACAATTACATGGTCAGGATAATGCATACATTTCTTACCAAGCATTGCAGCCTCCTCCTTTGTTTACCCTTCACCTCCCTTCCCATCCTCCCCCCCTCCCCCCCACCCAATCATATCCCCCCTCCCCCCCCCCTCCGACATTGTAAAGCTGGTTTTGACATGACATTTTGTACTTCTCATTGTTGCAACAGGTCCACCTGAATCCTTAAATGACTTGTTTGTCCCCATCTCCTCCACATGTTATACTGACATCAAATATAGTGAAAGCGGGGGTTACACTGTGGGGGAGGGACATACAAAGCAACCAAGAAATAATCTTATAAATGCGTTAGAAACACATGCATGAAAGAAACAAAAACATTAAAATACATATTTGAGGGTTCGTTTTCCTAACATCACATTCTCTGACTTTTTCCGCTTGACTCATACCTATACTAGATATTTCCTTTAAAATTTTTTTAAAGAGTGCTAGATTTTGAGCTCAGGACCTCATGATTGCTAAGTAGGTGCTCTTCCACTTGAGCCACATCTCCAGCCAACTATTCAGTCAAAAAGAAATTTAAAAATTTTTAATTTTTTTTTCTAAAAATGTCGCCTGGTTTTTAAAAAATATTGCTTACATCTTTGCTAATGCTTTCTGTTTTTGTATTTTCTTTTGTGCCAGTCCTAGGGCTTGAACTCAGTGCTTGAGAATTTTTGCTCAAGATTAGCATTCTCCAAGTTGAGTCACAGTTCCATTTCTGGATTTTTGGTGATTAATTGGAAATAAGAGTCTCATGGACTTTCCTGCCTGGGCTGGCAATGAACTATGATTCTCAGATCTCAGCCACCTGAGTAGCTATGATTACAAGCATGAGCCACTGGTGCCTGGCTAATGCTTTCTATTTCTTTGTTGAGAGTTTTAATCTTACTGTTCGTTTCTGTGGTATTTGTAAGTGTGCATTTCAAGTATTGCAAAATGGCTGTGACTTCTGATTTAACTGGCTTTCTTTGATACCATTTTGGTGGAGGAAGCAGGGATACATATGAGTCCAAGTTAATGCTTTTCTCTCTCTAATGTCTTAGAAGAAGACAGCTACTTCCACTAATACAACCCTACTAAAAGAGCAAGAGTCCTGCATTATTGTTTTCCATAGAGCCTGTACTGACAGTACTGTGAGAATGGCCTCCTTACTGCTGGATAGTGGTTAACATTCCTACTCACCATCAGGTCTCCTCTGATACTATTCTAGCAAGAAGAGGAATGGATGCCCCATTACCTCAAGTGGAGGTAGAGTTCCAGGAAGGCCCTTCCAGTGGTATCCACTAACATCTCTAAAAATGATAGGAGGGATTTATTATTATCACTCTAGCTTGGATGAAGGAATGAAGATAGATGTTATAGCCAAGACAGGGTGGAAGTTTTGGCTTCCTGTTTTAGCCTTTTCTGTGTTGGCAGGCCAGCTTTTTCTTAGTCCTTTGGCTAGAGAGAGCAGGCTTCGTTGGGAAATCATTTGTCCTCATCTATTGATGTTTCTAGGTTGCCAAAGGCTTTTTCTCATGTATCTCTAAGATATACAAGTAGAAGACCAAAAAGAAACACACCACTGTGATATTACATGAATCTTGTAGTGGCCCCTAGCCTTTTATCTTTTTCTCTTCAATTCCTCTGCCTTCATACAGTTATCCTGTATATAATTTCCAAAATTGTCATTCATATATAGAAAGAAAAATAGAGAAAAGTATGCCTACTCTGCCTTCCTAGAAACAAAGTCCTCCTGGATTTAAACAAATTAATTTACTTTATTGTTATTATAGAGGGTGATGTACAGAGGGATTACAATTATGACTACATTTCCGTTCATACAGTGTCTTCTGTTCCCTCAGTCTCTCCAAGTCCCTCCCTCCTGTCTCCACCCACAAGTTGTATAGTTCACTTTCTTCAATGTCCAGTGAGCTCCACTGCTGACTTTTTCACCCTTTTCCCTTTGAGTGCTGTACCCCTTCCCCACCCTTCTAAAGCTATATCCTCATGGATTTTTAATTCCTGATTCTCACAATATGCTTGGCCTCTTACCTAGTTTGCCAGGTATGTGTTTTGAGAGGAAGGCGTAGCATCAAAGTCATATTTTAAAAATCTTGTGTTTTTTTCATTCTTTATTTTTTTTGCAAGAGTTTGACATGCTTCTGTTCTGCTTATGTCCATCTGTCTTTCATTATTTCCCTTTTTCTCTTCTCATGTCTAGATCTGCTGGGATGGGGTTGGACATCCAAGCAGAAGGATCTTGAACAAATTATTTTGAGTTTCAGAGTGAGACTACTTTATATCTTAGCCTTTTCCAACACACACACACACACACACACACACACACACACACACACACACACACACACACACACACCTGTGGTTGACCAGAAAGTACATAATACTTCCTGGTCATAGTTGATATTCAAAACTGAGGGATTTTCACATTACTATGATTATTTAAGTCCACTCAAGTAAGTACCTCTAAAGACTGAGAAATCCTAAAAGTGAAACTCTTTCTTTTCATTTCCTAGTGATTGTTTTCAGTGTCTTTTCATTATTTTGGTTTTGAATTAGCACACATTTGTAGTATGAGGGAGTTTCATTGTGATGTTCTTATGCATGAACACCATGTACTTTGAACAAACTTGTATCTATGACTCCTTTTTAGTCCCATCCCACTTCTACACCTCTTGTAGTCAGTCATCAGTGACGAGTGCAACATCTTAAGGTCATAGGAATAACTTCAGGAAAGTGGTTTACTTGATATATTTTCTCCATTTAGCCTCAGCCATTGTCACCATTGGGCCACCTACGGAACTGATTACTTCTGAAGTCACTGCCAGAAGCTTTATGGTTAATTGGACTCATGCCCCAGGAAGAGTGGAAAAATACAGAGTTGTATATTATCCTACCCGAGGTGGAAAACCAGAGGAGGTAAAAAGGAGACAGTCTTTTTGAGATGGAAATGTATATGTATTGGAGACTATTATACCACAAATACTTTATAGTACTTTACTGAAAGACATTTCTACATTTCTTTTTTTTTTTTGGGTCTGGTCCTGGGGCCTGAACTCTGGGCCTGGGCGCTGTCCCTCAGCTCTTCAGCTCAAGGCTAGCACTCTACCACTTGAGCCACAGTGCCACTTCCGGGTTTTTTCTTTTTGCTTATGTGGTGCTGAGGAATCGAACCCAGGGCCTCAGGCATGCAAGGCAAGCACTCTACCACTGAGCCACCTTCCCAGCCCCCATTTCTACATTTCTATCTTGTCTTCCATCTCTCTGAGTTGTAGCCTTTACATATTTTCTCTCATTCTTCCTTTAAGTAACTTGTAGAATTGCTTAGCAGCACATATCTAATGTAACTTATTTTTCTTTTTAAAATTAGCAAGTTCTAAAGCAAAAACTATTAATACCTAAAATTTATCTGGCCAGCATCATTCATCTTTTTTCCATTTGGGAGTGGTCTGAGATTTCTGTCCTGGAGAAGACCATGTGCTCCAAGTTAAGTGGAGATATAATGGACTAGACGTCCAGGATCTGGAGTTTCATGAATGTTTTTAGAGATTAGTCCAATTGGAAAGCCATAATAAAGCAGCTGTGGCCAGCATTTTTCATAGTTTGGCCAGATGATGAGACCATGAACTTTTGCCAGATGATGGGACCATGCTATTTCCTACCTTTGATATAGCTCTTCACAGTGAATAAGCTAATGTATGATGAAGTCCTCATTTCCTTTTGTTGTTCTAACCTCCATTTGACCTTGGCATGTTGCACAATTTTCTTCTGTACCATGGCAGGATTTGTGAATTTCTTTTCCCCTTCAAGTGTTAGAGAAGTTGATTATGGAATTTTAAATCATCTGGACCAAATAGAAAGATAAATCAGAGTGCTTCCAATGCTTGTATTTTTCATGACTGACAAAGCTTTTAAATGTTTTCCCAAGTTCCATGGAAGACACTTTGTGTCTGCTATTACTAAATGGATAAGAATAGGATAGTGAAGGGCTGGGAAGGTGGCTCAGTGGTAGAGCACTTGCCTTGCATGCATGAGGCCCTGGGTTCAATTCCTCAGCACCACATAAGCAAAAAAAAAAAAAAAAAAGGATAGAATAGTGAAAGACATAGTAATGATATTTCCATTAGATATGAATTAATAAATAACCCTGGATATGTTCAACAAAATGAATATCACTTTCTATAGGAATGTGAGAAGAGTTGGCAATGGCAATAGAAATGAGAAGACATGATAAATTCTTTAACGAATTGTTTAATTATTACATAATGAAATGTTCTGGATGATCTTTTTGCTTTTTGTTTTCAATTCCGTAAGTGACATGTCCCCTACTCTCATTTCTCAACCAGGTGGTGGTGGATGGAAGTGTATCTTCTACCATATTGAAAAACTTAATGTCTTCAACTGAATATCAGATAGCAGTCTTTGCCATATATGCCCACACTGCTAGTGAAGGCCTGAGAGGAACAGAAACCACATGTATGTATTGAACTCCACATATCTTCTGGACTGTACAGTGCTGCTCAGATGGCCTTCCCTAAAGTGGATCAGCCAGACTGATAGATCCTGAATTGAATTTGTAGGATGTAGTTGTTATGCTGTATAAAGATTTATAGTGGCCGTGTATTAAAAAGAAATCTCTGCTTTGTTTAGAGAAGATCAACCTTTGTAGTGAAAGGTGAAGATTCATAATTTATTTATCAATTTTAGTAAATTCCTTCTATGAACCCAAAACTGTGCTGAGATTTGTAGAGCAAAGAGCTCTGTGGCTCTTCTGTCAGTAGAATATCAAAGAAATTATGTTACATCTACATTCAACATCCATATCATAGCAAGTGAAACAATCTTCTAAATACTTCCCTAGGTGTGATCATGATAGCACATTACACCCTCTCCCCCTCCCCCCCACCACACTTACATTCTTGGAATCATGAGAAGAGATAATCTGTTAAAAAAAAAGATCAATCAAGCCAGGTGCTGGTAGCTCATGCCTGTAATCCTGACAACTCAGGAGGCTGAGATCTGAGGATTACAGTTTGAAACCAGCCCAGCCAGAAAGTCAGTAAAACTATGATCTCAAATTAACCACCAAAAAGCCAAAAGTGGAGCTGTGACTCAAGTGGTGCAGTACTAATCTTCAGTGAGAGTGGAAAAGCTTGGGGCCAGGGGCTAGGTCTGAGTTCAAGCTCAAGAACAGGCACCAAAAAGAAAAGGAAAAAAAGGTCAACCAATCATCTTCTATCATTACACTGAAAGTATATTTTAGTCTAGTAAGCGGGTGGAGCAGCAAACCATGCACGTGAGAACCTATCAGTACCTTGAAGTGCTGTAACACACCATTCAAAATGTGCACAAAGAGCTACAAATGTGAGCAAAGACCAGAACTTGACAACATGGCTAGCAAAGTGACATCACATTATGAAATAGCTAGAATTATATGTAACAACAACAATGTGTCATGCTTTTCACTGGTCTACTTGAAGCCAAGATCTTGCAATTCGTCCTAAACCAATCATCTCTAATCCCCAAATACAACCGATCTTACTTCTTGGTTATTCCATGCTCAAGGACTCTTATAAATGACTGAATATTTAAAAGAGTCTTGTTTGCAGATGCCTTACCCATGGCCTCAGACCTTGAGCTGTATGATGTGACTGAAAATAGTCTTCGTGTCAAATGGGATGCAGTGCCTGGTGCCACCGGATACCTGATCCTCTATGCTCCTCTCACAGAGGGTCTCGCTGGGGATGAAAGAGAGGTAACTCCTGCCATCTTCTATAGTCCTGGAATCGTAGGTTTCTCTGCCTCTGTCTCTGTCTCTGTCTCTGTGGCAGAACTGGTGCTTGAACTTAGAGCTTCATGTTCTTCCTTGGATTTTTTGCTCAAGGCTGCCACTTTACCATTTGAGCCACAGCTCTACTTCTGGCTTTTTGCTGGTTAAGCAAATTTTTCTGCCATGGCTAGCTTTGAACTGATTTTCAGATCTCAGCCTCCCAAGAGATTAGGATTACAGGTGTGAAACACCAGTGCCCAGCTTTTGATTTTTCCAAGGACAAGTGGTTTTATTATAAAATTTGAATATATAATTCTTGGAAATGTCAGATTGGTGGAAATAAAACATATAGTTAAAATCCTATTACCTAGAAAGGCTTGTTAACATTTAGATAGGTCTTTATTCAATGCATTTCAATATAACAAATGAAAGCATTTTTGTAACCTGCTATTTTTTTCATTTTTTGTGAGTGTGTCTATACTATTAAAGGAGTTTAAACAGTCTTTTTATTCAGTCATAGTATTTCACTGTTGGTTTGCACAGGTTGTGTTTAATTAACTTCATGTTATTGAACCTAGCGATAGCTTATATAAATAATGCTTAACATTCTTAACATTCTTATCCTTTATCTTTGTATGATTGTCCAGCTATTTCCTTAGAATAAATTCCCAGAAGTAGAGTTACTTTTTCAAAGGTTATGTAAATTATTAAGGCTTATACTAGATATTACCAGATGGCTCTAAGAGAAAGTTTATATAATTTATTTTACCATGTGCTGTTCAAAAGTGACTTTTTTTTTTTTTACCCTATATGTTGAATTAAAAGCTGTTCTTACTCATTTGAGAGGGAGAATAAAAAATATCATTGGTATGATTTTTTTAGCATCTATTCTACTTAAACTATGGAAATTTGGCTCCCAAATGATTTATTTCAGTCATTTTTTTAAGTCTCTTGACACCAGAGAAGTGTGATTTGACTTCCAGAATGGGTGTGGCAGTTTGGAACATGATTTTCTGACACAGCCTAACAAGCTGCTTCTGATCATTGAAATCCTTAGAGTCAAAATAGGCAAATCTTAGTATCCAGAAGAAAGGATTCACCACCTGCTTTCTCTGCTTTCCACGTTTAGACAACTTTTCCCCACCCCACTTGCATTTAAAGTTGATCTGGAGTATTCTGGCATACGGGACACTTAAAACTGTTTCTGGGAAAGATGTTCATCTTTACTATAAAATAGAGAGAAATAAAAATTACAGGGCTACTAGTTCACAACCAACAGATTAGCAACCCCTTTTTGAAGTCTGATAATATGATGCAGTCATGAACATGCAAGAACACATCACTCCTTTGCTGCAGTGGGCAGATAGATTGGTACAGCTACCTTGGAAAATGTTTTGAAATATGAGGTTGAAGCTATTTATTACTTTAAAGGAATAGGAAATCATCTTGTAAGAATTCTCAAGGTGAATATTTGGCTGGAATAGAACATGGCAAACAACCAACATGCTGCATCATCAGGAGAAGAATGGAAGACAGTAGACTATTTATATTGAAGAGTAGCATAAAGGAGTTAATTAGAAATGTTGACTTTTTCCCTGTGTGTCAGCATGGATAAATCATAAAGCATAATAATGACAGGAAAAATCCATAAATTGTAAAAATATTGCATTTATATGGCCCCATTTATATATATTATTAAATGTTGTTAAGACTACATATTGCCAGGTACATACATACAAATACAGAAGTAAAAATATAGAGCAATCAGATAGTTCAATATTAGGACAGAGATGGTGAACTGATGTATAAGAAAGAATGTCTGCTTTATCTTAATGTATTATTTAGTTCTTTCTAAAATAAGTCTGAATTTCACAGTATGATAATCTAATATTTGTTACATTTGTTAGGCATAGCATATTTTTTTGTACAACAACAATTGTATATATTGAGATAGTTCAAAACTTTAATTTTGTTTTTGTCTGTCATGGGGCTTGAACTCAGGGCCTGAGTGTTATCCTTGAGCTCTTTTGCTTAAGGATAGAGGTCTACCACTTCAAGCTAGAGCTCCATTTCTGATTTTCTGGTGGTTAGGTGGAGATAGTTTCCTGCCTGGACTGGCTTTGAACTGTTATCCTCAGATCTCAGCTTCCTGAGTAACTAAAAATTTAACTTGAGAAAAGCAATCATATGACTGGAGACTATGGAGATTTTTTTCGTCCTTCAGGAATCTAAAGCTAGCTTGACACATGATTGACACTTGGTAGTCACCCATTTGAGATTATTGTCTGATATGATCAATTGCAAAGGTCAGAAAAGTTGTCCCTGAATCAAAGAGCAAATTGCTGAGTTGGACGTTAAGATAGACTTATAATATAACTACCCTGAATACTGGAAGAAACTTGCATTCCAGATCCCCTTGTCACATGGAGTGGTAAAAGTGACCCCACTTAAGCAGACTTGAAGCAAAAACTGGGCATCCAGCCAGAGGACTGGTGAGGCACCAGTGGCCTGCTTCCAGCCTTGTGGCCTGAGGCTCCTGTCATTAGAGAACAGTTTTGATTCAATTCCATCCCCCTTGTTCTGGAGACCCAACACTCAACCCTGCTGGTCATTGATCCAGATGAAAATGCTGCGTTAAAGCAGCCTGTGCAGCGCATTCAGTTTTAAAGGCTTCCATGTTCAGTGCTAATGAACCACAACTGGAGACAATGGAAAAGTTAGACCTGAAGCCTCTTTGATGAAGGGATTTAACTCTGTTCTGATCCACAGACATAATACACACTTGCCTATGAACTAATGATGTGTATTGTTTTCAGATGAAAATCGGAGAGACCCACACAGACATCGAGTTGACCGGACTGTTCCCCAATACAGAATACACAGTCACAGTGTACGCCATGTTTGGAGAAGAGGCTAGTGATCCTGTTACGGGACAAGAAACCACATGTGAGCAAGAGGGTCATGCAGATAAAATCCTTCAGTGAAAGTCCATAGGCTTCTGACTTAGAAATATCAGTTTTGGTTAAAACTCTGGAAGAGTTCATTGCAACATAGGGAATTTTATTTCTTCTGTCTTGTATTGTGAGTGAGAGGGATGCTGACACTAAACTTTATCTGTCTTATCTCAATCCAAAAGCTAGATCAGGATAGGAATGGAGAACTCCGGAATGGCTAGGGGGTGAGAACGGAGGCAGATAGCTCACCTTAACTCATATTTTAGCTGAGATGGGGTGAAAATGAGATGTGTTATTTATTTTTCTTTTTTAGGTTGTAAAAGAATTAGAGCACGTGGCTGATATCATACTAAGTGTAGGAGTCCATGTAAAAGCACTTAGCATATAGTTCCTCCACATCTGATCAAAATTAATATGAGTTTATTACAATGTTTTTAATCAAGTAAGACTTTCATTGGTGAGGCTAGGCTAGTTTCTTTTGTTTTTTGTTTTGGCGGTCATGGGGCTTAAACTCTGGGCCTGGGCATAGTCCCTGAACTCTCAGCTCAAGGCAAGTGCTCTACCAGTTAGACACACAGGGCCATTTCCGGTTTTTGACAGGTTAATTGGAGATAAGAGTCTTACAGACTTTCCTTCTCCAGCTGGCTTTGAATCTTGACCTCAGATCTTAGCGTCCTGAGTAGCTAGGATTACAGGTGTGAGCCCCCAGCGCCCAGCTGCAAGGCTAGTTTTTGCTATTTTATTTTAGCATTTTATTATTTATTCATTCATTCATTCAGTTATATTATCTTTAAGTAGTTGAACACAGGTATTTAAGGCAACATGCTAGTTTGCGAGTTCAATGCATCTCGATCAATGCCACCTCTTTCATCGTTCTTCCCCCATTTCTTCCAACCCACACATCCTCATGATTTGCCAGGTATTTTATTTTCTTTTGTTGTTGACTTTATTTTATTTTGCTTATAATGTTGGGGAATTAACTCAGGGCTTCATATACTAGGCAAATGGCCTACTATTTTTTTTTTTTGGCCTACTATTTTTTAAAATTAATTAATTGATTAATTTTTTTGGGTCCGGTCATGAGGCCTGAACTCTGGGCCTGGGCGCTGTCCCTCAGCTCTTCACCTCAAGGTTAGCACTCTACCACTTGAGCCATAGCGCCACTTTCGCCTTTTTTCTTTTTGCTTATGTGGTGCTGAGGAATTGAACCCAGGGCCTCATGCATGCAAGGCAAGCGCTCTACCACTGAGCCACCTTCCCAGCCCCAAATGGTCTACTATTGAGCTACATTTTTGGCCCTAAGGCTAATTGACACTAATTGTGGGAAATTTACAATATTTTCAAGAAATATGTGGTTATCTATTTTGGAAAGTATACTCTTTTGAAACATGAGAAAATACAGAGCACCCTGAGGACTTAGGTGTCCTTTCTAAAATACTTTTGACTCTAAGACTCTACTTGGGAAATCATAATAGAAGTTAATGATAAGGAAAGATCTTTTCCCATACCCTGCTTTGTTAGTTGAGAAAGTATTCTTGCTCTTCAGAGGAAAACAGATATAATTAACACAACAAACAAACAAAACAGAGAGAGCCCAAAGCAGCAGAAGAAAACAATCATACCAGAAATTATCTAATATATCATTTGACTCAAGGAACTTTGGAATGCTATTTATTTGAAAGAAACACCGTTACCATCTACCAGTCACTTAGAATACTCATTTATTTATGTATTTAAAAATGTGTATGACTTATTCTAATGATTAGCAATTGGTTAGAAAGAGAAATCTTAACATATAATGTCCTGGGAACATGCTCCCAAGACTCACATTTGAATTCATTAAGGAAACTAGAGTTTATTGTGCTTTACTACCAAATATAAATATACCTGAATTTCAAAAAAGGGGTGTAGTACAAGGTATGCCTGATACTTAATTCTATATTTTGTCATTTGCCTTTCCATTTGCCTTTCTCTTTTTACCCTTTTCTCTGGCTCCTTAAGTATTAGAAGGGTCATTAACTCCCATAAAATCAAAGAACCAGTGTATGTTTAATGAATGAAACAATTGACCTTTTAGAGTTATATGCCTTGGAGCATTTTGCTTATGGCTATTGATGAAAATTTTCCTTATTTGTCTCCAAGGTTTTAACTGTTGACTCAACAGCAATATTTATTCTCTCTCTGTCTCTCTCTGTCTCTCACACACCGCACAGAGAGAGAGAGACAAAGACCAGAGACAGAGACAGAAAGAGGGAAGGAGAATGAGGGGAAGATAAAGAGGCTGAGGGGTCTATTATTCCATCTGTTATTACTTGGCCTAGAATCAATCAACTGCCTGAGTTCAACTTACTTTTCTTCTGGTTTTAATAATTTTGACTTTGGCCACGTTACCTCAATTTTGTCTTCAATAAGATCAATAATTGCAATTCTTTGCTTGAGATTGAACAATATTTAATAAGATAACATTATACATCAGGTTCATGGAAAGCACTCAATAAATGTTAGCAATTTTTGCTACTATAACTATGTATAAGATCACAAACTCTCAAAGATTATGGTCAGTTTTTACCCAGTTGAATCAGAAGAGAGTCCTTGAAGAAGTTAAAATAGCTCTGGAACTGACAGAAATCAATGGAAATACCAATATCTCTTTAATTTTAAAGCAGGGGATTTAGCTAGTGCTAGTGATTACGCAATGATACCTTGAACATTTATTGAGTATTTGCTACATTGTGGGTAGCTCTGGAAACAAATTTAAATCCTATTTGCTAGTCCTCCTGAGGTTCTAAAACATTGAAGGAAAGAGAGAGAGAGAGGAAACAATGTTCCATGAAAAACAATGAGACAGGAAAGGGAGCTAGGCAGTGCCTGGGGTGGAAGAATGATTGGACATAAGATGATCATGGAGAACCTCATCAAGAAGGTGACATGACACACATTCAATGACCGAGAGAGGTGAGGAAACCATCATGTAAGATGAGGCAGAAGGGCCTGGTAAGGGACAGAAAATACAATGTCTTCTATGTGGGCTCAGCTGGAGGTTCCACGACCAGGAAGAACTGGCAATAGCATGAACCTAGGACAGCAGAGCAGGAGATGGAGGGAGCAAGATGGTAGAGGTTAGCTTTCAATGTCTTAATGGCTATTGTAACCATTGAAGGAGTTGGGAACCATTTGGATGCTTTAATGTAGAGCAAGCTGGTCTGGCTGGGAACTCTGCCTGCTCATTTAGCTGTATGAGATTGGGGAAGATGGAAGCAGGGAGGACAGTTAAGATTATGTGCAAAACATTTCAGCCAGTCTCAGGTAATGGGAGCAGCCATTTGTTAGCAGTGGGAGTAGGAAGAAGCAGTCGGATTTTGGGTAAGTGTAGAAAGAACTGATGATGGATTATAAGTGAGTTATGAAAAGAAGAAGAATCTAGGGAAGTCTAGGTTTTTGGCCTGAGTGGTGGGAAACACAGGATTGCTCTTTGTTCAGGGGGAATAGACTGAAGGTAAAGGGTGGTCCAGTTTTTCACAGGTTAGAGATGCCTGGTGGCAGATGGCATCATTCTCATTGTATGAATGGACAGTTATGGAGCTGAGAAAGAAAGTGGCTTGTCAGTCACATGATAGTTAAGTGGACGAGCATGATTTGATTTCAGAGATCTATTTCATATTGTTCATATCAAGCTATAATGATAACACTGAACAGAGAGAAAATCGCTCAAATCTTTGGGCTAGTACCAGGGCTTCATGCTTCATGCTCTTGCTGGGCTTTCTTGCTCATAGCCAGCACTCTATCACTCGTGCTATAGCTCTCATCCAGCAATTTGCTGATTAATTAGGAACGAAGTCTTGAAAACTTTTCTGCGTGGGCTGTTTGACCAGTAACCTTCCAGATCTCAGCCTCTTGAGTAGCTAGGATTATAGATGTGGTACATGAAATCTTACTTATTTGTAAGCAAATGGAACTTAATTATTGCAAACTTTTTCTACATGGAAAGTATCTTCTTGGTTAATTAGACAGTGTGTTTGGTTTTGAGACAATTTACGGATCACTTCAGCATTGCTGTTTTCTGGGTGATAGTTTCTCATATGAAATAACTCAGAAGTCAAAGATGCTGTTTCTTGTCTGTTTTTCTTTATAACTATGCTAGTTAATATCTGAATTATATTCTTTTCCATTTACTGCTCAGTACCTTTATCACCACCAAGAAATCTGAGAATCTCTAATGTTGGCTCTACGAGTGCTCGATTAAGTTGGGACCCAGCATCGAGAAAGATCAGTGGTTACCGAATTGTATATACCAGTGCAGATGGCACCGAAATCAATGAGGTATGTTGTGGAGCATGATATGTATTTTCCAGGTTGTTGTGTGCTTTTTATTCGTGGCAGCATATTCAAAATATAATGGCTTAAACCATGACTATGTGTTTATTTTCCCTCAGAGGATCTGTGAGTCAGGAGTTGGGCTTGAATGTGTAGTTTGGGAGGGGGAACAGGTAGAGTGACAGCCTGCCTGTGTCTGGAGTGGGCATCATCTCAATGGCTTCCTTACTGCTTTGTCTGGAGTTTGCTGGGGACGACTGGAGCAGCTGGCAACCAGAGCACACCTCTGTGTCTCCACGTAGACTTCTCACATGAGGCCTCTAATGCCAGCTTAGACAGTATTGGCTCAGGACTTCTATGACATGGACAAGTTGTGTCAGCTTGAATGACCTGGACTCAAAGTGTTTGATATCACCTCTGCCATATTCCATGGGGAGAGATATCACAGGCCCATGCCTGGATCCAATGCAGGGAGAAACATAGATTCCACTTTTGGGGAGCCTGTCAGTCACATACTGAGAACAAATAAGATGGGTGGTACACAGGAGTTTGGAACAGAACAAAGATTGAAATAAGAACTGCTAAGCTATAGGTGTTTCTGGTCAGTAATGAATAATCTACTTATCCAAAAGCCTTGCATTTTGCTATAGAGGAAGATCAGGTAGAAAATACAAATGAGTGAAGCATGCCATTACACCCACAAAGAAATACACTCTAACCTGTTTTTCTTGAAACATAAGGATAATTTAGATTGTGTTTTGCATCCCCATTTTGGGTATATGGATGTAGAAGAAATTATTTTCCATAAAAAGGGAACAGCATAGGTGAGGGCTGGAGAATTGCCAGAGATTTCTATATTTTATGAAACTGATCAATTAGAAAAGAATCAACCAGTGGGTGCCAGTGGCTCACACCTGTAATGCTAGCTACCCAGGAGGCTGAGATCTGATGAATGCAGTTCCAAGCCAGGTTGGGCAGGAAAAGTCTGTGAAGACTCCTATCTAAGAACCTTATCTATGAGTCTATGAGACTCTTATCTCCAATTAGCTACTTGAAGAGCCGGGAGTGGAGTTGTGGCGCAAGTGGTAGATCACTAGCCTTGATCACAAAAGCTCAGGGACAGTGCCTAGCCCGGAGTTCAAGCCTCAGAACCAATTGAAAAAATAATAAAACAACCAAAACAATGTAATATCTATATTCATCAACAAATGTGTGTTCATTATGAGCCCTCCTTCTCTGGTAATGAGTTTTGATAAGACAAAAATATACTTCAGTATATATTTACCAATTATATTTATAATCACAATCTGATGATAAAAAGCTAACATTGAAATTTTGACACAGAGTGAGTAGATTTTATTTATTTTTTATTGTTGGTGGTTTAAAAACAACTTCCTGCTGGACACCAATGGCTCATGCTTGTAATCCTAGCTACTCAGAAGGCTGAGATCTGAGGATTGCGGTTCAAAGCCAGCCCAGTCCGTGAGATTCTTATCTTCAATTAGCCACTAGAAAACCGGAAGTACCGCTGTAGCTCAAGTGATAGGTCACTCACTTTGAGCTGAAAAGCTCAGGAAAAGCACTCAGGCTCAGAATTCAAGCCCCACAACCAACAACACCACAAAAAAAAGCAGAACAAGAAACAAAAAAATATCGGCAAATTCCCCCTACGTAATTATTGTGAACACCTTGCTTTGTGGTACCTGTAAACATTTGGGGAATGGGACAGGAGGAAAGTAGCAATCATTCACAAGTAACAATCATTCACACCCCCAGCATTTGTACAGAATGTAATGCTCTTTTGTAAGAAATGTTTTATGATTTTTAAAATAAGTTTGGTGAACCTATTTTTGGTGGTCATTTTTAAGGCAGTTTTCAAATGGTGGTTGCATTTTCTAATCCACTCCTAAACACTAAGTTTGATTTTTTATCTTCTCTGTTAATATAGATGCACCCTTTGGAGATAAACAAAATACATTGGCAAATTCAGTACTAGTGATTTCCTGGTGTTTTTGTTTGTTTGTTTGTTTTGCTTTTTGCTAGTCCTGGGGCTTGAGCTCAGGGCCTGAGAACTTTTTTTGCTCAAGGCTAGCATCTATCACTTGAGCAATAGCACCATTTCCAGCTTTTCTGCTTATGTAGAGCTGAGGAATCGAACCCAGGGCTTTGTGCATGCTAGGCAAACACTTTACCACCAAGCCATTCCCAGCTTCTTCCTTGTGCTTGGGGAGAAAGTACATCATACACATATCCATGCTTATAAGATTTTTTTTATCTTTGCAAATGTTTGCCCCAATTTTACAAGTTTTCTGTAGTAAACAACCAAGGTGTGGATAGTGATACCACAAGTTAATATAAGTATAAACCAGAGAATGATTGGCAACAAGCTTTATTACTCAGTTTAACATTTGGTTTTGGAAGTGGTTGATGGATGAATAAAGTGTGGTTATTTTTATTACATAGTTTCTTACTTATAGACTTAAATTGTCAATGCCAGTAATGATTATTAAACTTTGTAAAAATATATATAGTTGTTTTTCCATTGTATGCAAATTAAAAAATGTGCCATTTCTTGGTTGTATGTTTGATTATGTAGGAAATGTTTGTGAGCAGTTCAAAAAATGAAAACAAAAAGTTCCTGTATGTGTATGTGAGGCTGAAGTTAAGCTTCTAGCAAGATTGCTCAGAATATTACCCACAAAAATTGTCACGAAACAACGAGATCACAGCATTTGGTGATCATTTCTTCAAGTTCGTCTACATGTTAAAAGTACTACCAACAGAGCCAGTTCCAAAACTAGTAATTTAAATATTATAGAATAAAAATAAGAATAAATGATAGAAGGTTTTTTTGGTAGAATCATCAGTGTTGATATTATATCAACTCTAGTCTGTTTAGTATCAAATAAGATGCTGTAGTAAATGAATTAGATCCCTGTTAGCAGACACACATGTTGGGTTAGAGTACACACTAAGGGCTAAGCATTACTTAGCAGCAAATGTTACCAATCTCTGGTTCAGAATGAAATGACACACATTTTCCACCACTATTGCTGTGTAGCTCAGCTTGACACAAGAGCTCTTGATTATGCAGTGTGGGAAGAGCTCATGTGAAACTGCACCTCTGCCATGGGTGTGAGCTGGGGTGACTGTTGCATCTCACTGGGAGTTTGGTCGGGCCAGGATGACTTCATTCCTGGCTGGCATCTCAGTGTTTCTTTCCTTAAGAGTGGCTCAGGGTTACCGAATGGTGAAATGGAAGTTCTTCTCCTCTGGCTAGTGCTTTATTTAGACCTAGCGTTGGATAAAATGTCTGGATTTGCTCTTGTAGTTTAGAGGAGCTCTTTCTTAGCTTATTTAAATCTATCTCCATTTTTATTTCTTCTATTCACTCAAACAATACAATTAAACAGAGTGCTTAGGAGACAGACAGTAAACAAACAAAATAACTCAAGGTATGATTTGTGCCACAAAGAGAACAACAAAGAGAGTGTTAGAAAATAATGCAACTGGCTGGCCGACATTGGCTCATGACTACAGTCCTAGCTACTCAGAAGGCTGAGATCTCAGAATTGTGGTTCAAAGCCAGCCTTGGCAGGAAAATCTGTGGGACTCTTATCTCCAAATAACCGCCACAAAAAGCCAAAAGTGGTGCTGTGGCTTAAAGTGGTAGAGTGCTACTAACCTTGAGCAAAAGAAGCTCAGAGACAGCACATAGGCCCTGAGTTCAAGCCCCAGTTCTGACACACACACACACACACACACACACACACACACACACACACACACACACACACACAGTGCCCAAAAGAAAAACATGGGAAATGAAAACCCCTCTGAGGATGCTCAATCTCCCAATGACAAAACCATGTCTCTTCTTTCCATCACTTTTACGGGTGACTTGGAGCCAGGGGTGTCCTGTAGATCCTGCCTTCATCTCCTCTCTCTTTGTGTTTTCTTCCCTGGAGGTCTATTCTCTGTTGTTAAGTTCTCTCTGCTCGCTCTCCCCCTTTCTTGTACTCTGGTCTTTATCCTTGGGATGTCATTCCTTTATGGACCTTGAAGAGGTTGGTAGATACTTTCCTCGACCGTGTCTTTCTAGGAGAGATAAAAGGATATATTTCCTATCTCCTGGATGATGATGATAATTCCTCCTCTACGATTAATCTCTCCTCTGCACAGTTGCTTCCCTGTGAAGCTCTCAGAGGAATTATTGGGTAACATGAAGTTGTGGGAGCCAACATAGCCCTGGCAGTGAAGACCAAACCTGGCAATCTGTTAATCTGGCTGGAAACATTCTATACATTTGTATTTACATTACTTCAGTTGTGTGCCCTTCCATACTCTTCATGAACACATATTATGAAGGTATTATGAAGGATATAAAAATACCATAGATAGCTTACATAAAGACGTAAGATTGGAAGTAAATATGTCTACATATATATGAGTTGACTGCTTTTATCATTGTATTGTAGTATTTCTAGCACAGTTATTGGCTTTGTGAGCTAAGGACAATAGCAAATGATTCCTAAAGAATATCGGCTAGACCTACCAAACCTCATCTCTTTTGCAGGTTGAAGTCGATCCTATCACTACCTTCCCTCTGAAAGGCTTGACTCCACTCACAGAATATGCCGTTGCCATTTTCTCTCTCTATGAGGAAGGACAGTCTTTGCCTCTGGCTGGAGTTTTCACCACAGGTAATTATGACTTGAAAGCTTTTCAAAAGTGAGTGTATAGCACCCAAAACCTGGACTAGCTCTTCAGCTGTGATTTTGAAGTGATTACATTTTATTTAAAAATATTAACACACAAATAAACAATTGGACAACTAGCGTGCATACTAATCATTGCCTATCCAAACAAGAGAGACCATTTAAATTAAAAATATCTAAGGTTTTGAAAAGTTTTACATTGTTCTGATTTGTTATTTTTAGTGCTGGTCTAGTGGCTTGATCAGGACCTGATGCTGTCCCTGAGCTTTTTTGCTCAAGGCTAGTGCTCTACAACTTGAGCCACACATCCACTACCAGATTTTTGGTGGTTAATTAGAGCTAAGAGTGTCATAGACTTTGCTGCCCTGGCTGTGTTTGAAGTGTGCTTCCAGACTAGATAGGTGTAAGCCACTGCACCCAGCTTTCTTTTATTTCTTAATGCAAAAATGTTGCATTTTCTTTATTCATGTGTGTTTGCACTGTATTGAGATCCCTACATTGTTGATAGTTGGCAGCTGTTTTTGATCAATAAATCGATGTTTCACAATACTTACTCTATCATTCAATAGCTAGTGCTATATTTTCATGGACCCTAAAATCTTTTCTTTATTGTTGCTGGTGGTGGTGGTCGTGGGGTTTGAACACAGGTCCTGAGCTCTGTCCCTGAGCTTTTTCGCTCAAGGACAGCACTCTACCACTTTGAGCCATAGCGCCATTTCTAGTTTTCTGGTGATTAATTGGAGCTAAGACTCTCACAGACTTTCTTATCAGGGATGGTTTTGAATTGTGATCTTCATATCCGAGTCTTCTAAGTAGCTAGGATTATAGGCATGAGCCATCAGTGCCTGATGAGCCTAAAATCTTAATATAACAAGGAATGTTTTCAAAACTAAAAGCAAACAATACATGAGTACATTTCTCTTTTTCACATATCTTACAATTACTCAATGAGTATAAACCTTTTTTTATTGTTTGCTTTTGGAGCTTACTGATTGCACTTTCAAATATATTTTCTGTGATATCAAAGGAAATAAGAAAAGTTAGAAACGAGAGCAAATCTGGATTGAGAAGTTATAATTACAAAAAGGTTGATAATTTTACAAAAAAATCATTTGTGGAGAATTCTGGCTGGAAGTTCCTGTTATCTTACAGATTATTAAAAATCCTTGGTTTCCAATAATAAAAATTAATGACTTAGAAAATTTATTTTGGATATAGCTGGACATTGTGCTTTCTCATGTAAATCCCCAAAATGGATAAGCTGTGAAGTTCTGGAAGATCTGATCAGCTATATTTCCCTTTTGATGACATCCATACGTATACATTAAAGGATGAAGTTTCTTGTCTTGGGCTCAATTTATTGCCCAGGAGTGCTTTTACCACGAAAGGAAATAGAAATAAAAGGAAGCAGTTTTTAGGGTGCTCTTTTGTTAATGTTCTCAAAATACTCAGAATATAATATCTTTATAAGATAATGATTATGGCATGTAAAATTTCTTTGAATGAAAAGAGCCTAATAAGCAAGCTAAGAGTTCTGAATTACTGGAATTAAAAAAAACTTGGTTGTTTCTACAGTATTATTAGTTTGTGATCCTGGTAGATGGTAGCCGCTGAAATGTAAGGCTGTACTGGACTTTGTCCATAATTTTCCAAAAAAAAAGCAAAAGATTCCCCAGAGAGTCTTGTCTCTCTGTGATCTTTGAGAGCTGCCTGGGTTTTGCTCTCTCGTCTTCTCCTTTCCCTAACAAATCTCCTTCCTTGGCCTACAGAGGAAGTTCCTGCCCAGCAGTACTTAGAGATTGATGAGGTGAAGACAGATGGTTTTAGAGTGACCTGGCATCCTCTGTCTGCTGAGGAAGGGCCGCACAAACTGATGTGGATCCCGGTGTATGGTGGGAAGACCCAAGAGGTGAATCTTCCAAAGCAGGTCAAAGTTAATCTGGAGTGTGCTCTCTGGATCTGAAAACTTCAATATGTCACTTGTGCAATATCAATAATGTATTTGTTGAAGAATTGGACCTTATTCCTATAAGGTCTCTAGCTTGATTTTGCCAGCCTTGGAGTTTGTGATTTTTATTTAGTGAGTGCCCAATACTTTTCAGGTTGCCTTAATAGAAGAGCAGGACTCCTATGTTATTGAAGGCCTTGAGCCTGGCACTGAATATGAAGTCTCACTCTTGGCTGTACTTGATGATGGGAGCGAGAGCGAGGTGGTGACTGCTGTGGGAACCACACGTAAGTCCTGATGTGGTGCACTTCAGCAGGGGCACCGTCACCATCCCACTGCGGATGGTCTCCATCAGCTTTATCCCTGGCTTGTGACTCCTCGGTCATTCTTTGTCCCCCATAATTCCTCATACATCTTTAGCTACAGTGATGCTGAGAGGTGAAACATCTTCACATTCTATTGTCTATGGAAGCAAGGGACCATGTTTGTCTTGTTCAATATTATGGTCTTTAGCACTTGATACAGCATTGGGTTAATTTTAATTGTACAATAATTGCTCATTGAACAGTGTATAGATAGATGGATGGATGGATGGATGGATGGATGGATACCTGAATAGATGGATGGATGCATGCATGCATGGATGAATGGATGGATGGCTATATGGATGGATGGAATACTTTATAAATGGATACATTGGCAGACAAATAGACCTAGGGATAACATTTCCAAGAGTTTCTGGAATTTTCCAAGTTGTTCTTGGTTCCAAGATTTTTGTACAATATTTACCCACTGATTATCTCTTCATTTTAAAATATGAAGTATTAACTACATATTAAATTCTCTTAGTGTGAGTGATTCCCTGGAATCAGATTATGAGACAGAAAATTACATCTAGAAGGTTTAATGAGGAGTGTGGTGGGGAGACATTTATGTAAGAATCGGAAGACAGTAGTGACAAGACCAAGGAAGAAGCTGAAACTAGGCCCGCAGCTAATTCCACTGCAAGGTCTAGGGTTTGAACTGTCTTTCTGATTGTCTCAGATTGAGGCAAAGGGGTCGGTCTTTGAGCCCCTGCATTCTCTACCACTGGGGATAGACTGTGCCTGAAAAGAGGCAGTGATTTAAGGGCAAGGCAATTTCCAGAGCTGGAAGACATTGGCAACCAGTGTTTGAGTACTTGGATGAGCGTGTTGATCTGTGTGTGTATGTGCAGATCACCAGGCAGCCATCCACCACATCGCCCACCCAGGGTGGATGCAAGAAACAGAAGACACACAGCTTGCCCGAGCGCATTGCCCTCCCTGGTGGTCTTCTTTGGAGCCCTTTCATGGCTTGATCTGCAACACTGCTTTATTTCCTTTAATTACCATGGCTATACCCCTGTTTCAAAATAATTGTGGTGTTTCATAATTTTGTAGAGGCTAATTCAAGTGTTTCTGTTCTGTCTGGTACCCGTGGTAAGAAACTTTAAAATTCTTTAGTTTCTGGTGTCTTTATCTATGGAACAGATAGCAGCTATCTTACTTTCAGCTCACTTTTTCTGACTTTTAATCATAGTCAAGTTTGTTGTAGGAAGCAATAAGATAGGTGGAATGTTCTTTAAAAGCTGTGATATGATTTTATATAAGTGTATGCAGTTACTGTCTTCAAAGAATTTTTAAGTAATGATTTTATGTTATTTTATTTAGTGGACAGTTTTTGGACAGAGCAAGCCACAACTATAGAACCTACTGTACCTGTGACTACAGGTAAGAACACCCAAGAAGGAATGGATCTACCCAGGAAAAGTTGAGTTTGGAATTTAAGCAAGAAGTTATGCTAATCGCTTTTATTTAGTTTATATTATTACTTTGAAAAGAGATGCCCCTCCCTTCTCTGGGGAATAGTTTGCAATTCCTTCTTCTCAAGTCTCTCAGTCCACGAATCTCATGACTCTCTCCCTTTCCCATTTGCAGTGTTACTATAGCAACATCCCCAGGGCCT
Source organism: Dipodomys spectabilis (assembly GCF_019054845.1). Lineage (NCBI taxonomy): Eukaryota > Metazoa > Chordata > Mammalia > Rodentia > Heteromyidae > Dipodomys > Dipodomys spectabilis. The sequence goes on along the minus strand of NW_024871460.1, from coordinate 5,709,899 downwards.
TTGCCCTCCCCTTTCTCCCAGTGACTTCTCCTGTTGGCTCACTGTGGAGAATGATTCATACCGAGCTTGCATGTGCTTCTCTGACCTAGTGTTCTTCCTACATCAACTGTCTTGCTCTTTCAGGCCCCTTACCTTCCCTCACTGCAATACAGACTCCATTGAGTAGCCTTCGAGCTGGATAATATCATTTGCTTCTTTATGTAAAATACTTCAGTGACTTCCACTACCTGTTCACTCATTCATTCTTTGGTCAATCTTTAGTGATCCCTTCTTTGCTGCCCTAAAGTCAAGATTTTTCCTGATTGTTTCTGCTTCTCTTCCTGGCTTTAATCCTATTTCCTAGTCTCTCCTTCATTTCCTTCTACCACCTATACTTAACTCCACCTTGAACGGAAAGATTCCTCATAATTTCTAAAATCTGGTAACCTTCCCCAATTTTGCTAGCTGAATGTTGCTCTCCTACCTTCTTTGCAATACTTGCTACAAAGACCTAAACACATCTGATGTAAAGGAAGAGTTTGATAGATGTTTTCTGAATGGATAGATGAATGAATGAAGAGAAAGAAACATATAGTGGAAATAGACAAGATGGCAAGAAATCAGGGCAGAGGAGCAAGAAGGAAGAAATAATGCAACAAATAAGTGAGAAGATGTCATGGGAGGTGAGAATTAATGTGTAAAACTACACAGGTGAAGAGTCTGGACAAATACCCCCTGTATAGGATGAATGGACAAAGGCAGCCAGAAAGAGAGAGCCATGTTTGAGGGACCTAAAACAGACATTATGGACAGATGAATGGATGTATGTTGGATGTAGGATTTCACATGAAGGGGGATGAGGGCTCATCCCACATGACCACTTTTCCAATAGAGCAATGATGTGAAATTCTGAGTACCATACCCATCCTTTGGGTTAATGAACTGATTTGTTAATCCCAAGGGCTTTACCCCAATGCTTAACAGTGTATACGGAGGGATGATAATTAGGATGGGTCTCTGGTCTTGTCTTGAAAGCATCTCTTAAATCCATTTTTGCTTGTTATCATTTTTGTGCATTGATTCCCTCCTTCCCCTTACATCTAACCACTACAATGAGTTCTTCCTGCTTTGTGTGGGTCCTCATCACAGAGCCACATTAGATGATGCTTATTGTCTCTCTATAAAGTCTCTGTGGGCCATTTAGGACTACGATAGGTTAAAAGTGCTTTAATCCTTGGTTGTGTTTGTTCCAGTTCTCCAGACAGGAATCAGAAACCTGGTGGTAGATGATGAAACCACTTCTAGCCTGCGGGTAACATGGGACATTTCTGACAGCAGTGTGGAGCAGTTTAGGGTGACCTACATGACAGCTCAAGGGGACCCCATGGAAGAAGTGGTAGGCACGGTCTGTATAAATGCAGCTGACCAGAAACTCTACAGACTTTCCTTGTAGCTCATGAGGCCATTTCCAGGGATGACTGCAAGCTTTGCTGCTTACTGCTTGGTGATGCTACCATCTTTAGAAATTAATGGTCTTGGTCAGTTGGAACTTTGCTCTTGGTGGATGGATGACTTTTCAACCTCTAAAGCTTGCTCTATACCCAGTTTGCTTCAAGCTGATCAAGCCTCTGGACCATACTTCTAACAATACTTCTTCTTTCTTGCCCATCTGATAGCGCACAAAAATTGGGTCAAAAAGAGCATTAGGTGCTGTAGCATCTGCATTCAGTTTCAGCTGTCAGAGACTGAGATGCCAGAGGCTTACTGGAACCTGTAATTTTGAGACCCTCCTGAACAAAAAAACTAGATCCTTTCTTAACACCAACAAAACTATTCCCATCTCACAAACGAATCAATCCAAAACAAGACAAAAGGTTACTATACTGTAAATATCTATGTATACATATGAAAAGGTTTGACATAGTATTAAACTTTTCCTTGGGAATCTGATGGAAAGTTTTAAAGTAAGGCATGCATGAGAGGTCTTATTTAGCTGGAATGTTCCTAACAATAGATCGGCTGTGAACAAAAAGTAGATTTAGATTTTTGAGTAGATTTAGAGTTATTTCTCATTCATTCTTAATCATGGGTGTCTTTCCTCAGAGATTTAGATGTTTATATGTTGAGTATTTTTAAGTTGTTTTAGCTATATTTCTACATGGCAAAGCTAGTCATCTCCCAGTGTTTTCTTACTTTATACCAGATCGTTCCTTTTAGTCTGGAACCTAAGTTGTCTCCCAGATATATGCCTGGTTAGACCAGGTTGCTCTAGCTTTCAGCCAGAAGGTACTGTCTGTCTATCTATTGTGTCTTGGCGTATACTTTATTTATAGTTCCTATTTGCTTGCCTTTTTCTATTCTTTGACACTTTCGGAAAGAAGTCTCCAAAATTCAATATTGCCCCAAAATAACACTATCCTTTCTTACTTACAAAACCTTTGATGGAAAATCACTTTTATTGAACTGCATAAGTAAGCGATTATCTAAAAGCAAAATTCTAAGTGTCTAAGTGATAGGGAGCTATCTTAGGACACAAGCCTATCCATAGCTCTTCTGTGGTGAGGGTCAGCAGGTTCATGAGATTTGTCTGAGAGTATTCTAGAGAAAGTGAATGGACATTTGAACAAAGTAGATGGAAGCCAAGTGCTGGCAGCTTAAACCGGTAATCCTAGCTACTCAGTAGGCTAAGATCTGAGGATTGAGGTTTGAAGCCAGCCCAGACGGACAAATCTGCGAGACTCTCATTTCTAATTAAGCAGCAGAAACTTGATGTGAGGTGTGGCTCAAATTGTAGAATACCAGCCTTGAGTAAAGAAGCCAAATGAGAGTTCAAGCCTCAGTACTGGCACACCCCCGGCAGGACAAAATAGATTTAATTTACTCTGACCATGTATTTCAAAGGCTTCATAATTAGCAATTTGGCAAAATGAAAATGCTGCTTAAGTATGGCTATTAAATATGTAATTTGGACATTTTATTTTCCTACAATTACACTATTGTACTTTAGTTCTCAAGAATGAGATCCGTAGAGACTTTATAGTACAAGGAGATTTAGTTTTGATTTCTGTTTCTTCACTCTTTCCAAGAAACACATGAAGCCCGTTGGTGAATTAGTCCTGCTTGTGTAGCAAGGTTAACAATTTAATCTCATGCATGCACTTGTTAAACTGTGCAAGGTAAAATAATAATAATATTTTCTTTGAGTTGTTTTTAGATAATTTTCCCTTTGCTTGTTTCTTTCAATTCACACTGTTTATGTTTGAAACACTTGGACACCTAGCTAAGGGAAACTAAGATCAGAGGTCTTAGTCTGCCCAGGTTAAACAAACCTTTAATGAAAATGAAAAATATTGACAAATTTACTGTGCAGACATGATTCTTCTTTGCTATTTAAAAGAAAGCGCTGTGGAATTCTTTAAATGTCAAATTTCTTTAGTAGATTTAAGTTAAGTTAGGTTTGTGTACATAAATTAAAGGCCCTTTCTCAAAATAGGATTGAGATTATATCTGTGTTTTGTCAAGTGTTACTGCTATGCAAGTGTAATGTGTTGTTATTGGACAATAGAATGTGGCATACATCTAAGTTCAGAGTACAAAATTAATACAGAACTGTTAGTGCAGACCTATGCCAAAATTCAAAGGTCTTGTAATTACATGGACCAAATGACATCTTAAAATTAAAATGTATGTCTAGGAAAGATAGATGGCTAGTGCACCTAAATTCAGGAAAGGGCATTTGCCCAGATAAGATACATGTCTCTCTTACTATCTTTCTAAATTTTTCTTGATTATTATTTCAAGAAGGAAAGAGTAAAAGTATTGAAGTTGGAGAATAACTTCATGCCAGTGCTTGGTATGAAGTTGCATTTCTGAAAAAATCAAATCAAATCATGAAATTCACTGGCAATGTTTGTATTACATTTAGTCATGAACATCTTTTATAAATTTGTTTGTAAACCAAACAGAACAAGAGAATTAAATTTATTTTACCCATAAATGCATGTGAATTATTAACGTGTTGTCTATGCATAATCAAATCTATCAAACATTTCCAAATAATTGAACTGTTAGAATAAAACTACTTGCCATATATTTCACAAGGATTCAGAGCTTTCCAATTTATGTGCACAAAGCTGGACAAGATTCTAGACTTTCTAGAGCTGACACGTCAGAAGTGTTACTCAGGCTTGAATTCTGAGTTATAAAGAAATTTCTAGAGTATGGTGACTCAACGTGTGGCTCAGTCTCCTGCAGGACAGATTCACATTTTAAGCTTTAAAAAAACATTGAGAGAAATTTGACATTGCTGCAACAATCAAATCACGCCACGTTTCTAGCAGTTTTGTGGTGTTTTATACAAACGTCAGCCTGCAATAATTGGAATTAAAATAACAAACTGCTCCTACTTCAATCCATCATCACCGTTTGTGAGGCGCTGTCTGAAACAGAAGTTCATGAGATGGAAATGAAATGAGGTGCTTGCAATTCATCTTCAACTTCAGGGCAAAGCTTGTGCCTGTGATCCAGGCAGCTCTGAAAGATCGGGGTGATTGCATAGCAAGACTGACATTGCATTTCTTTCTTTCCTTTGTGCCAGACCCGAAGCTTAAAACTCAGGGTCTTGGGTTCTGTCTGTCAACTTTTTCGGTCAAGGCTAACACTGTATCACTTGAGCCACAACTTTACTTCTGGCTTTTTGGTGGTTAATTGAAGAAAAAATTGTCATGAACTTTTCTGCTCTGGAGATCTTCAGATCTCAGCCTCTAGAGTAGCCACAATCATAAGCATGAGCCACCTGATATAAAGTTGCATTTCTAAAAAAAATTAAAAAAACAACATTTACTGGCAATGTTTGTGTTCCATTTAGTCACGAACATCTTTTATAGATCTGTTTCATAAATGAAAAAGTACCATCTGCTATGACCAGCAGCATTTATTTTTAGTTAGACTGCTTTATTGTATTTGTTTATTTTTTTCACTCTATTTTGCTTCAACAGGCAGAAAGTACTTGGCCCACCCTAGAAAAGATTTCCATTTTATTCTTGGAAATGAACACCAGTAGTGTGAATACCACAAGTTTGTGTTGTGTACTCATGTTGAGTAGCCAACAAGAGTTTTAATAGCTGGGTGCTGGTGGTTCACACCTGTCATCCTAGCTACCCAGGAGGCTAAGATCTGAGGATCATAGTTCAAAGCCAGTCTAGGCAAGCAAGTCAGTGAGACTCTTATCTCCAATTAACCACCAGAAAACTGGAAGTGGCTCTGTGGCTCACGTGGTAGAGCACTAGCCTTGAGCTGAAGAGCTGAGGGACAGCGCCCAGGCCCAGAGTTCAAGCCCATGAAAAAAGAGTTATAGTAAAGCCTGGACTAGATTCTTGGAGTTTCAATATGGCCCCTTGACTGGGCTCTGTGGGCCTCAGTTTCCCCATCTGTAAAGGACCTTAATGATACTCCTGACTACGAAATGTTGTGGAGATGACGATGATGAAAGTGTGATGGACGAGTGAGAGATATTATTATGACTTTCTGATAAGAGAAACAAGTGCCATGTTTCAGTACTCCCCAGGCTATCTTTGAGTGCCAGACCATGGGCTTCTCAGCCTGAGACATGACCTTATTTAAGGAGCATCTACATGGGTGGTTTGCTAGACAGACAGCTTAGGATGAACACTGCAGCTCTGTGCTCCATTGGAGTTAAATTTAAGAAAAAAAAAATACCCTGAAGGAAATTACACTGACAGTGTAATGCAAGTCAGGGCAACCTCAGCTCTTCCTCATGTCCTGATTGCCAGGGTTGTCTAACTCACCCTGGAATAAAGCAGATTTCTGGGTTTAAGTCAGAACAATCCTGTACATTTCAGTGTCTTCTCCTGTGAGGAGCAGAGTTATATTTATAAAATCAGCGAATCCAGACTTCCTTTTTCATATAAAAATGATTGCCTTTCTAGAGTTTTGCAATATCTTAGTAACAGCCATTTTTCGGTTCAACGCGAGGCTTTCTAGGGTTCATCCCATGATTTATGGGTTCATCTCAAAGGAGGCAGCTCCGCCCTTGACTTGCTGGCAATACCTAGGCCTGGAAAATGGAACATGCTCTCCAGCTATTTCAGTCTTGTGCCTCTGTTAAGTCCATTTGGGTCAGTTCTTACATCCTAGCATTTCCCCCAGCTGTGATTAGATTCCTAATGGTCCTGAGACGTTCTAGCTCCTACTGCAGCACGAGGGGGGGGGGGTGTGCTCTGTGGTCTCAGCCTTGCAAGCTGGCTCCTTTCCTGGTCCTCAGCATCCTCCCGCGGACCCCAGGGCTTACCAGCCATGAGGGTGCACGCTGGTGGAGCGGCTTTTGTGTTGCTCTGCTCTTTTTCTCCCCCCCCCCCCCCCACAGTCTTTTACACACAGACAGATGGTGGCTCCAGATTGTGGAAGACAGCTCTTTTCAGAAATAAAATGGCTGCAGTGATTTTTATTTTTTGAAGTGTTGTCAGCAAATACGTTTCAATTTGGAAATCTTGGCTCTTGAAGCCTGGCTCTGTTTCTCTTGGCTGGCATCCATTCTTTCCAATTGAAAGGGTGAAACATGGGGGGTCAGGCTATCTCTAAGGGAGGAAAGCAGGGGAGGCCGGATTTGTAAGACAATAGTGCACATCAGAGCAGCACTGATAAACAGCAATCTGGGTTATAGAATGAACATTCTGGTCCATAAACACTTGCTAGCTCACCAGGGCATTACCCTCTTCTTCTGGAAATGTTATCCATGTTGAAAAGACGTTGAGAGATGAGTTCCCCTGACAGTCTATGAGTTTCAAACTTAAACCTTCTGTACTTGCAATGATAAACACAGGGTGACTAGGCAGGACCCATCAGAGAGAAACGCTTTTGCATGAACGCCTGTTCTTTTCTCATCACTCCTCAAACGTATCTCCTTTCCGATCACATCAAAACATCTACAGTCGGGCTGCATGGGCGGGACAGTGGGAGCAGAGGCTCTGACTGGGTCTGTGGTTTCTTTGCATTTCTATTCAGGTCATGGTGCCTGGCAGCCAGAACAGTATCCTCCTGAAGTCTCTGCTTCCAGATATGGAATACAAAGTCACAGTGACACCTCTCTACACCGACAGAGAGGGGGTCAGCGTCTCCGCTCCTGGAAAAACCTGTAAGTGAAGCTTTCTTCCTTTGGATTCTAGGTGTCTCATGAATTGGAACCACTCATATTCAAAGCACAGTGCTGTGTGCTATAAAGAACAAAAGGTATTAATAGGAGACCAAAATCTGTCAACTTGCGGGACTTTGGGCAAGTTGTTTAAATGACTATGGACTTCAGTTGTCTTTTTCCGTCAAAAAGCTGTCTTGACAAAAGAAAATCTTTCTCCTCCAGTGTCTGATTTGTCAAAAATTCTGATGATGAACACAGTGGATGCTGCAGTCTACTTTCTGTATATCTCACAGGTTTTAACAATCCCCACCTCTCTGGGCCTCACCTGGAGCAATGCACTAGTCTCTGGGGTCTTCCTTCAACCACAGTTGCTGTCCTCTGTTCTCAAAGAAGCCTGAGGGGCTTTACAAACCATCCACATGACCTCAAATCACTGCCAGCCATTAAAATCCTGCAGTCCAAAGTCCTGATTCTACTCAGTTGGGCAAAACTGGGCAAATCAGCATCATGTCCTCATTTAACAGTGCTGGCCTGTGTCTCTACTCTGGTACCCATGCTACTTGTGCCCTGACACAGACTCCAATCAAGGCCAAGCCTGCCCTGCCTAGAGTCTTCTGAGCCCTCAGAGTTGCCATAGTGACTGCCTCAGCATCCACGACGAAGAGAAGAAGGGAGAAGAGGAATGCGGCTGGGGAGTTTCCAGCTTTCCCCTTCATTTTTCTAGAACGTTGGCATCTTGAATTGATCTCATACACCGGATCACTGAATTTATTGTATGCATTTGGAGACAGTGTATGTGTTGAGATGTCAATGTATAGTAACATCTGGTTTTGTTCTATGCATTGTGGATTCTGGCTAGTTGTTGGTATTTTTGCTGCTAAATAAGCATTTGAAAGCCACAAACTTAAGCAGAAATTAAAGATGAAAATCAAGCATTATTATTATTTTTTTTGGGGGGGGGTCCGGTTGTGGAGCCTGAACTCTGGGCCTGGTCGCTGTCCCTTAGCTCTTCAGCTCAAGGCTAGCGCTCTACCACTTGAGCCACAGTGCCACTTCCGGCTTTTTTCTTTTTGCTTATGTGGTGCTGAGGAATCGAACCCAGGGCCTCATGCATGCAAGGCAAGCACTCTACTGCTGAGCCGCCTCCTCAACCCCTCAAGCATTATTTGACCCAAATAAAAACTTAGAAATATAGCCTCAAACTCATGACAGAAGTGCCATTACCTATAACAATCTCTTGAGTGGTAAAAATTGTTTTCTACTGTAGTCGATTAGCTACTGTAGCTGAGTGGTCAACACAATTGAGCCTATCGATAATAAAGTGGTGATGATAAGATCTTTCAAGATGAAGAATAGTATATAAAGTCCTTCATATAAATGACCAATGTGTCTATAAAAATTGACAGTGTTACAAATCTTCAAACAATATAATTAATTAGGATAAAGAAGAAAGCAAGGAATCATCAGATTTTTACCTCCGAGAATAATCATGTTCACAAGGTGTGAGAAGCAGACTTTGATATCTGTGGAACAGAATGGTGCATAGAGAGAAATTTTTAATAAATATTGCTCATTTATTTTTCCCTTAAAATTAGTTGAAGAGAAACAAACTGACACGACTCTTAAGAGCCTTTGGATTTCAGATAAAACTTTACTCGGAGAGAAATTTTTGAAATATTTAATATCGAAAATAATCAAAGTCACAAAGGCTTTGTGCTTCATTGAACTTCCACTTAGGAATGTGGTTGACCTTGTGGGAGCTATCCTAGATTCTGTCATAAAGAAGAAAACGATATAGCAAGGCACCAAGTGGCATACGCCTGTAATCCTAGCTAATTAGGAAGCTGAGATCTCAGGATCTCAGCTTGAAGCCAGTTTAGGCAGGAAAGTCCATGAGACTTTTATCTCTGATGAACTACTAGAAATGCAGGTGGTAGGTAGGATACCAGCCTTGAGTGAAAAAGCTAAGCAAGAATGAGAGGCTGAGTTTAAGCTCTGAAACCCACACCAAAAAAATAAGGAAATCACATTAAGTCCCTATTTTTTTTTCCTTTTCTCTTCTGCTCAGTGCCATCCTCTGGTCCCCAAAATCTGAGAGTCTCAGAAGAATGGTATAACCGGCTGCGTATCACATGGGATCCCCCAGCTGGTCCTGTAAAGGGCTACAGGATTGTCTACAAACCTGTCAGTGGTAAGTATCGGTCAGGAACCCCAGTGGGGTCCTACCATATATGTATCCGACTCTGTATGTGTGTACTCAGATTGTACTTAGGCCCTGCAATGGGGAGGCAAGCCCGAGAGCCAGTCCTTGCGTTTCCATTTTCTGTCGTCACTTCACTATGTACTTTCTTCTCTAGTTCCTGGCCCTACACTGGAAACTTTTGTGGGTGCTGACGTTAACACCATTTTGATCACGAACCTCCTCAGTGGCATGGACTACAATGTGAAGATATTTGCCTCCCAGGCCGAAGGCTTCAGCGATGCTCTGTCAGGCCTGGTAAAAACATGTAAGATTCCCCTGCACTAGCCTCAGTCCCACAGGTGGCTTTGCTGTTTGCTTTTTCCCTGTGACTTGTAACTCAACCCTTGCGTTAATGCCAGCGGTTGGCTTTCCTTGTCCTCAGCATTGCCCATTCTGGATGGTGTTTCATGGAAAGAAAGGTGTGTGCTTTCCTCCGGGTGGTACAGAGCCCTAGTTGGCAAGTGGCTGTCAGCAGCTGGCATTCAGATAGGCTTGGTGGTTGCAGATGGGATTTCCTTCTGGAAAGTTGTTGTTGGCATTGGTCAAATTAGGAGAAAATTTCCAGATAGTCTGTAGCCTGACCTGGCCAGTGCCAGACAAAGTTGGGCCAGGGAAAAGGCGGTGCTTTTCAATGCCATTGCTTCTCCTTCATGTGCATGCATGCATGTGCACGTGCACGTGCGTGTGTGCGCATGTGTGCGCACACACACACATCCTGTTAGCTCAAAGTATGTTCTGTACTCTCTTATGGTCCTTCATGCTGTCTGCAATGCCATCTGGGAATTCTCATTAGCATATGGTGTGCCCAGATACCCATGGAGTAACACGATGTTGTCCCACTTCCATGCTACCGAAGTTGGTTGTATAGACTTCCACACCATCTGTCTAACATATTTCTTTAAACTGACTTACAGTTTTGGACGTAAATATTTTTCAAAACCCATATAATTACCATAAACAGAAAATCTGTATTCTAAATAATACATAAGTGGACCCAATTACAAATGGGTTGGTTTTGTGCTAATTAAAGTGCCCTGGTGCTATCTCCAATCTGTGTGCCATTCTTGAGAGTGATAATTGTGTGGTAATCAAAAGAATACAACTTAAGTGTGTTCCTTGTTAGCTATAGCCCTGGGCAAATTACTTAACTCTTCCCAGCCCAGGTTTTCTCAACATTAAAATGAAGACAATAGTGCTTTATGGCAATCATTGTGAAGATAAAGGAGAACTATATATACACACACACACACACACACACACACACACACACACACACACACACACACACACACACACACACACACACACAGCATAGACAGAGCTAACCCTCAATGAATAACCACTATTATTATTGCAATAATCAAGGTTTATGCACTTGCCATGTATCTTACCCTCATTTCTAATCAAATAATGAATCTCATAAAACCAGTAGTAGAAAAGAAGGGGGCCTTTATTAAACCAGGCCCCAGACCACCCTGGATTTCTTCTAAGAGTTAGCTCTTTCATTAAAGGAGGTTCTTAAATTCTCTTTTGTAGAATATCTTGGCCGGAGGGGGGGGGTCTTAAAGGCTAGAGACTGCACAAATTCAGCACCAAAAGAGATGGTCCCTGTCTTCAGCCAATGTGGGGAAACCTTAGTTTGTGGTCTGCTGAAGTCACACTGTTCTGGGCACTAAGTATATGCCTCTGTTGTGTTATTACACCAGCTCCCAACCCCTCCTTTGCCTCACCATCCTGTGCTTGCACGCTTTCACACACTCTCTTCTCTCTTCTCTTCTATTTTCCTTGCTGGATTATCCTGTATACACCCTGTCTGTATCACTTCTGTCTTTTTCTTCTTCTCCCCCTCCCCGCCCCAAGTCATGGAGCTTGAACTCAGGGCCCTGGACTCTGTCCCTGAGCTCTTTTGCTCAAGGCTAGTGCTCTACCACTTTGAACCACAGTGCCAGTTTTCTGATAGTTAAATGGAGATAAGAGCCTTGGGGACTTTCCTGCCCAGGCTAGTTTTGTTTTCTGTTTTGTGCATTTCTGATGCAATCCTTCCCATTCTCCCCCTCCCCTCTCTTCCAACCTCGCCCTTCTCCTGATCTGTCTCCAGTGCTGGGGATGGAACCCATTACACAAGTTAGAGGAGCAGTCTACCACTAAGCCACACCCTCAACCCCTCTTTCTTGCCTTTTTCTATTTTCCTTTTCCTGTATCCTTCCCTCTTCTCTCCCTTAACAAATAGATGTTGAAAATTCCAAACATATTTTAAAAGACTGAAGCTGTTATATTGTTTTATAATTTTGTCTTTAAAATAAAAATCAAGTGGGCTCTTTATTACAGATATTTCTCTTCCTCACAAGCAAAATGGCAAATACTCTAATATTTAAAAAAGTTAGAGTGTTTATGTAAGCCATTATTAATTTCCTAAAATAATGGTTACATAAGGTTATTTGTACCATTTTGACAACAACATTATTTAGGCAATTTTATTTTGAGTTAGGTAGAAGAGAGAGACATAAGAGAAAATTATATGGATAGGGCAAGTAAATATTAATTTTCAGCATTTTTACTGTTTAGATTTAATGTTAGGCACCAGGAGCTAACTCCTGTGTAGTCCCTGAAAAGAGAATGTTTTTATTGCTTTCCAAAACACTAATTTTTGTGTCCAGCATTTAAAGATAAATAGAAATCTATGCATTTAAAAAATAATTTGCTTGTATTTATTTATTTATACCCATCCTGGGGCTTGAAGTCAGGGCCTGGGATTTTTGTTTAAGGCTTATGCTCTACAAATTGAGCTTCAGCTTCACCTGCAGCTTTTTTTGGTGTGAATTGGAGATAAGAGTCTCATAGACATTCCTACGTTGGCTGGCTTCAAATCATGATCTCAGTTCTTAGCCTCTTGAGTACCTAGGATTACAGGCATCAGCCACTAGTACTCTACTTGTCTTTCATGTAAAAAAAATTAAAACTATACTCATTCTCAGTTATGTTTTGGTTGATCTTAAAAATTTTGATCGACACACACTCGTATGTATTTGTAGGGCATCATGTCATGCTTTGAGATTTGGATTTGGTAGAATGATCAAATTAGGATAATTGGCCTATCACCTTAAAATTAATCATTTCTAAGGAAGCCGGACAAATACAGTTAGAATACTCCATGTACATATGGTTAAAGGAAGCAGAGGTATGAAAGGAGCATGAAAGGAAGAAACAGACAGACGAAGGAGAATGATCAAGGGATGACTGCGATTCAGAAGCACTGGAAATTATAACCTCCTTCTGTAACCTTTTCAAGTCCAGAAAGAAAAATCATTTTTTTTTGTGGTACACACATTCAAAGTCCTAATGCATTGTTATCAATGGTGCTTATCCAGCCAGGTGATCAAGCACTAGAATCGACTTCTCCTGTCTTCTCTGTAGCTGAGTGCCCACTGTCAATCCTCTCCCCATCACTCTAGTCTCTGGGAGCCTCTACTTCTGTCTTTATGAATCAACCTTGTTAGTGTCTACAGAGGAGTGAGATCACGATGGAATGCCATTTGGCCATTAAAAAGAATGAAGTTCAGTTATTTGCAGTAGCATGGACCAGACACTGGGAGATCAGGGTGGTGGTGGGGAAAGCATTGTGTTAAGTGAAGGAAACCAAGTAACAGTACCCTGTGATCTCACGCAGTGGTGTTTGTGTGGCACTTTTATTGTTGGCGTTGTTCTTCCTTTTTATTTAAATCATGGCTATCTGCACTGGTTAGGTACATATTGTATCTATTCACGCTTTTATTAGAGAAGTATTTTATGTTTGTTGCAGAACTTGTGGAAAGCACACATAAATAACAGAAGAAGAAAACCACCCATTTTGTGTCTGACTTTTTCCCTGTGAACATATACATTCTTTTTCATTTATGAACACCAGACAACTTCACAGATAATGTTTCAGAAAACATCTTCTCCAGTTATGAAATTGTTGACTGTTGTGCACTTTCTGGGGGTTGGAGGATTTCCTCTTCTACCTCTGAGTATGAGAATTTTACCCTAAATTAATTTCAGATATAGGGACATCTGCAGCTCTGTCTGTGCTGTAACCCAGTAATGTTTCTCTGTCATTATAGTGTATTTGGGTGTGACCGATCTCCAAGCCCACCAGATTGAAATGACCAGCTTGTGTGTTGGATGGCAGGTACAGCGTCACGCCACGGCCTACAGGATAGTTCTAGAATCCCTCCAGGGTAAGCACAGTCTCACGTACGTGTATGTCAACTACTTGTGTACTTGATTCTATACAAATTGCTATAGACAATGCATAGCTAAATTAGACAAAAACCCTATTCTGGAAGCCATTTGTATAGTGATAAGTGTTTTAGCACATGGAGAGAGTCAGATTGGTTAATTAAATTTAATTGGTTAATTAAATTTAATTACTTAACTGGTCCAAACCTCCATCTCCCCCAGCTGTTAATAAATACAACCACAGTGCTGTGTAAGGGGTTGCATGAAGCTTCATCTGAGAGACTCTCCAAGGAGAGTGTGCAACAGGAAGTACTTGAGAAATGCGAGCTGCTGTTCACAGCCTGTGAACAGAATTGTGTGGGCAATAATCTTGGCGTCTGCTCCGGGGACATCAGGTTTGAATTTTTTTGAGATAATTGGTGAATAGCAAGTTCTTATTCTGGATTAGGTTATCAGATAGCCAGGTCATCTCATCAGGATCAAGTTTTCCAGCATTACATTTCTTGTGAAATTGTTTCAGAGCAGTCATAAAAATCTCTCCTCATCACCATTAAAAAAAAATCACATTGAGAACAGCAGAAACATCCTGATTTCTCAAAAAAAAAGAATATCTGGAGACTGTTAATGCTTTTCCGTATCAGCATAGACAGCGTTCAGAAAATGAAGCAAAGTAGTGAAAATTAATTTAATTTGATTGGAATAACACTAAAAGAGAAATGTTATTGCATGGGAATGACAGGAAACAGTAGAAAATCCCAAATGAAATGTTTTTCATGTTCCAAACTTGAGTAATAAAAATTTTAAGAATGTAGCCTGTTTTTGTGGGCAATTGATCTTGGTTTCTCCATTTATTTTTATTTTTTAATTAAGTGGATTTTGGAAGTATATGCCTCAAATCTCAGCACTAGGTGCCTAAATCAAGAAGACTATGATACCCTAGCACAAAAAAGTGTCAGAAACAAACATCTTTATTTAAGACTGGATTTTTGTGGCCCCTATTCTTAATAACAACCACACTTAAAAAAAAACACCAAAACCGTGTTGGGTGCTGGTGGCTTATATCTGTAATTCTAGCCACATGGGAGGCTGATGTCTGAGGATCGCAGTTCAAAGGCAGCCCAGTTAGGAAAGTCTGGGAGCTAGCCTTCAGCAAAAAAGAGCTCAGGCACAGTGCCCAGGTCCTGAGTTCAAGCCTCACACTGAAAAAAAATCCCAATCTCACTTTTAGTGTTTTTATCTGTGGTGCTTGGGATTGAACTCAGGATCTTGGGCATGGTAAGCAAGTATTTTACTGAAGTACATTCACTGTCCTTTGCTTGTTTGTTTTTTCATTAATTATTGTAAGTTGTAATTTCTAAACATTTTCCATATGCCCAAATGTAGTTCTAATATATTTAGTATGTTCAGAATGAATGTATTGATAATACATTAATCAATCAATTCAAACATTAGGTTTTCTAAATTCAGTATGTTAGTATTTTTAGAATATATTTTATTGTTATTGTAGAAGTAATGTCCAGAGAGGTGACAGTTACATAAGTCGGGTAATGAGCACATTTCTTTTTGAACCATGTCACCCCCAAGTTGTGGAACTTGCTTTCCACACAGTGTCTAGTGAATATCACTGCTGCATTTGTTTATCTTTTGTCCTACTTTTTCTATGCCTCCCCCGTCCCCTCCCAAAGACAAATAAACACGACAAAAGGAAAAGACAACAAAAACAGCAGCAGCAACAACAAAAATCTTGTTTCCATTTCTTGTAGTTAATTTTATAAAATATTATTTTATATGATCATACGCACATATGAATATCCTCTTTATGTCTTACTGTGTGAATGTCTAGAGACCCGAATAATTTATCATGTCCTAGTGTATTTTTTTAATTGTGAAAATACCATACAGAGGGGTTGCAATTAAATGGGCAAGATAATGAGTACATTTCTTATCAAGCAGTGTTGCCTCCTCCTTTGTTTCCCCTTCCCATCCCTTCCCATCCCGTCCCCCCCCACCTGCTCCCCCCCCCCCCCACCAAAGTTGTAAAGTTTGTTTTTCAGCATAACGACTTGTACATCTCATTGTTGCGATGGGTCCACCTGTATCCCTATATAAACGATTTGTTTTTTCCCTTCCCCTCCACAAATTATACCAACATCAAATACAGTGAAAGCAGGGGTTATACCGTGGGAAAGGGACATACAAAGCAATAAAGAAATAATCTTATAAATATGTTAGAAACAATCACATGAAAGAAAAAAAACATTTGAATACTTATCTTGGGGTTCACTTCCCTAACATCAACTTATCTGACCTTTTCTGCTTGACTCAGACATATACTAGTTATTGCAAATAAGGGAAACCATGGGACCTCGTGTGTTCTTTTTAATCATGTAGTGTATTTACTTGTAGATTTATAGGCACATTCTGTTTACCACAAATTAGGGAAACCATGTAGCTTGTGTTTCTTTGGGCCCAACATCTCTGCTATAAAAGAAATGCAAATCAAAATAGCATTGAGATCCCACCTCACTCAAGTTAGAATGGTCATTTTCAAGAAAACTAACAATATACTGTTGATGGGAATGTAAACTTATTCAACCACTCTGGAAAGCAGGATGGAGGTTCCTCAAAAGACTAAACATAGAGCTTCCCTATGATCCAGCAATTCCTCTCCTGGGTATTTACCCAGTAGACCACACACTAGGCCACACGAAAGCTATCAACACAACCATGTTCATTGCAACATTTATTACCATAGCCAAGATATGGAATCAACCCAGATGCCCTCAGTGGACGAATGGGTCAAGAATATGTGGCATATATACACAATGGAATTCTACTCTTCCATCACAAAAATGATATTGTACCATTAGTAAGGAAATGGAAAGACTTGGAAAAAATATATTAAGTGAAATATGTCCTTGGTGTTTTTCTTTGTTGTTGTTGTTTTGTCGGTTGTGGGGCTTGAACTCTGGGCCTGATGCTGTCCCTCAGTTCTTTAGCTCAAGTCTAGCACTCTACCTCTTGAGCCACAATGCCACTTCCAGTTTTCTGGTAGTTTATTGAAGATAAGAGTTTCATGGACTTTCCTGCCTAGGCTGGCTTTGAACCATGATCCTCAGATCTCAGCCTCCTGAATAGCTAGGATTACAGGTATGAGCCACCAGCGCCCAGCATGCCCTTGGTGTTTTGACACAAGCTACCATGTAGCTCAGGCTAGCCCTGAACTGGCCATATAGTCTAGGCTAGCCTCAAACCCCATGAACCTCCTTCCTCTGTCTGCATGCACTATTATGCCTGACTCATAAATCCCATAGTGGATTTAACCCATAAAGTAGAACACATTGTTTGGGGGCATGTTGAAGTCATTTGTAAATCTGCTTCCTTTAGAATTTGAGCTGAGCTAGGAAGAACATTCTAGAAGAATTTGCCGTCAGTTCCAGCCAAGATAGCCTATGTATAATACAAACCTGACATCAGCTACAAATGTGGAGTGGTAGTTTAATATGGAATAAACATTGAGGAAAAGAAAGTCAGGAAAGCACACATTAGTTTTGTGGTTGTATTAAATATGATTTATGAGATGCTTAAGTAGATGAAAGGTACACTATTAGTTGAGGAATAACTAGAGAACCTTGAGTTATATTTCATATCTTTCTAAATCCCACTTCAGTATAGCAGAGCTGACATTTAATGGTATTCGTTAGGATTTACAATACTAAATATAATTACACTCTTAAACTATTATATGGTATTTTAAATCTTTTATATAACTAAAGAAATTAAAGTAGAGTACCTATAAGTTCTAGTGGATATTCATTGTGTTTTGTAAAAAATTATAACTGTAGCTTGATGAAAAGTTGCATCAAGACTAGCTTTATCAATGGAATTAGTATGACTTTTAAATGTTTTTTCATTCAGTGATTTTAATGTACCATATTTATACAGGAGACTGGAGATTGTTTATCAGCAGATATGGTTAATGTGTCTGATAACACTTATCTGATCATTAAAACCACAATAAGTTCTTTCTGAAGCTAAGATCTTTGTTGGCTAAAAAAATGAGATATATACACATATAAAATATATATAATGAATTTGTATGTATATAGTGATATATATATATATAAATATACATATATGTATAAATGTATGTTTTTATATATGTGTATATATAATTTTCTAATTAATTAACTTATACTCCTTTAGCATTATTCCCAGTCTGTAATAAATAATTCATGGGTCTCTATAGTCTCAATTATTTTAGAATGTTTTAAAGTGTTGTTCAGTTTACTTCTGATTTGAACTTATAACTGAGAAACTTATGATCAAAATTAGCCTATATCTTATTTATCCAGTTTTCTAACTAAAAGATATTTATTAGTAAAGTTTAGGACGGAATGTTTAGTGGGCAAGTGAATGTCAGGGTAGCAGTAGGGATGGGTTTAGATATTATATGATTTGGATCAAGGAATTGTCTTTCTACCCTGTAGTGGGGAAAAATTAGGTGGAGCACCTTTATCTTACAGAGAAATGCAGTCACCATGCTGATTCAAGGAAAGTTTCCACAGTGCTCATTCTCCAGTGGTCAGAGGAGTCCCAGACAGAGTACAAGTGTGTTGACTTTGTAGAATATTCCATTGACAACTGTTGTTGCCTTTCTAGAAAGTTCTGACCTATCCAAGCCAGAAATGGGACCAGATTTCTCCAAGTAGTAGGTTGAAGAAAGCTGTCTCTCATCAACATTTCTGTAGTTTAGTGAGTCACTTTCCAGATTTTTAAAATACACAGTTTCCATGGCTTGATCAGATAGTGTATTTTACTCAGAAGTCAGTACAGAAATCTCTGCTATAAGCAATTTAAAATTACTTTCTTTCAAGTTATTAATGGTAACCAATACCTGCACATTTTCAAGGATTTTGTGAATACATTATCTAGGCTTTGCCATTCAAGTTTGTTTATAAAAGCATAGACAAAGCCGAAGGGTCAAAGTATTAGTTCATATGCTGAGAAGCCCGAAATTGTCTTACTTGAGTCACATCTAGATATGTGAGTTCAAACACTGTCATCGAGATGAAGTCTTGTTCCATCCTTCTGCTTTGCTTTTCTTCGTCTTCCTTCTCTGCCAGGCGCTGTGAGTGAGCCCAGTCTGGTTCAGAATTACATTCTCCCAGCTTCCAGCTTTGAAGGCTTAGTGAAGGAGAGCTTCTTGTTCTCAATGTTCCAAACAGAGATCCAAGAGCTGAGTCATATTGTTCTGGTGTGGGTTACATTGAACTCAGAGCATGAAATGAACTGATTCAGGTGAACCTGGTTGCTTCTATGCGTGTGATCTGGAGGCAAACATGAAGAAGAGTGGAAGGGCTTTTACTCGCCCTAAATCAAGACCAAGAGTGGGATAAAAGGATCCAAACAAAGGAGGATCAGATGCGAGGCAGGCAAAAATAACAGATGTCCTCCATTTATGTAAACATTATGATACTTTTATGGCCAAGAGGAAAATGATTACCAGAAGAAGGTCCTCTTAGGAGAAACTGAAATAAAATTGGTCAGTCAGCCACTTGCCAAGTTCAATGCCAAGTTCACTTGCCATTCAACTTTTGAATGGTCTTGGTAAGTTATTACCCTGAGAGCTCCCTAGTTCATAGCGTTCTTCCAGGTTCTCCTTCTCTACATGAATGTTCAGGTGAGTTGACATCTAAGATTGGGTATGGCAGATCTCTTCAAGTTCTTGTGTCTCTGTGCCATCAAGTTCCAAACACTGTGTTCCTTCCTTCATTCTCCAACCTGATGAACTTTTCTCTTTCTTTCCTTTCTTTCTTTCTTTTCTTTCTTTCTTTCTTTCTTTCTTTCTTTCTTTCTTTCTTTCTTTCTTTCTTTCTTTCTTTCTTTCTTTCTTTCTTTCTTTCTTTCTTTCTTTCTTTCTTTCTTTCTTTCTTTCTTCCTTTTTTTCTTCCTTCCTTCCTCCTTCCCTCTCTCCCTCCTTCCTTCCCTCCCTCCCTCCCTCTCTCTCTCTCTCTTTTTTTCTTTCTTTCTTTTTTTCCTTCTTTCTTTTTTTGTTGGTTATAGGGCTTGAAATCAGGGCCTGGGCACCATCCCTGAGCTCTTTCATTCAAGGCTAGTGCTTTACCATTTGGAGCCCCAGGGCCACTTCTAGGTTTTTGGTTGTTACTTGGAGATAGGAATCTCACTGAGTTTGGTTATTAATCCCAGATAAGAGTCTCAAGGACTTTCCTCCTTGGGTTGACTTTGAACCATGATCCTCAGATCTCAGCCTCCTGAGTAGCTAGGATTACAGGCCGTGAGCCCCAGAGTCCACCTTTGGTGAACTTCTTTATAGCCTACTTAAGCACAATTTTGAAAGATGCTCTCCTTTTCTTCTGTTTTAGGTGCTTTCACTATCACTTACCCAGTAGAGTTTATTAGCAAGTATAGAACTTGCCATGTAGTGTGTGGGGATCCTGATTTACCAAGGACTGGATTCAGATAAATGATCACATGGAACAAAAATGTATTTTCTGAATGAAACTTTTGAAACTGTCACAGAATGGTTGGGGTATAGGATATTTGAGAGACCTGTGAAGTGGAAGGATTTATATCATGCGATTACAAGAGAATAATTGCCTGGCTCCTCAACATTCTTGTGCTTACTATCAACTGGTGCCATTATTATCATCATGACAGTAGTCCAGAGAATGTATTTAAAATTGCCTTCCTGGAAATGAATTCAAAAATGCAGATTCTTTTCCCCACTGCAAAACAACCAAATTGACTTCTTACTTTTGGCACCTGGAGGTTGAAGAAATTAGTCATCAGCTGATCAGTTTTTGTTTTCTTTAGGGGAAGGCCCTTAGATTTGCATCCCACATGCCAAAAGCAACATGAGTACACCATCATTCCTGTAGCCCTCCTTTGTTAGTACTGGGAATCGAACTAATACTATTTGTCATTAATTTCACAGTGCCTATTCCAGTTTTCCAATAGGCTACAGATTTATTATCTTAGCAGTAAAAAAACTCCATGGTCTATCTTCAAAGGTCTTGAAAGGACGTGGGTATCCATAAGGAATAGGAAATGGAGGAGGAGCACATTTCTAGAATTGATTGCTTAAAGAATTCCTGGAAAGATTTTGTGGTCATCGGACAATGTAATCCACACAGAGAGTTCAGCACAAGGATTTGTTGTGGGTGGCTCACACAGCCGGCTGCCTGGAGGCTCAAAAGACTGTTTAAGGGCTAGGAAAAACCAGCCACTGTGGGAGTCTAAGCTTGGGAGCCACAGACTGAATCTAGACATCAGCAAAGCAGAGCATTGGCTTCGCTAAGTTACACTTATTACCAAATCTCACAGTAATATATCATCTCACAAATTGACAAGTTTTATTAACCATTTTTTACTTCATCTTTTTCTATAATATACAAAAATGATTAAAGCAGACAACATTTCCTTAGGAATGAATATATGAACAAAGGTTATGACATTTATTTCTGAAGCTAGTATTTACAACACTGAAAAATAAGTTTTAACTTTTTTTTATTGTGAAAATACTGTACAGAGGGGTTACAATTACATGGGCAAGATGGTGAGTACATTTCTTATCAAGCATTGTAGCCTCCTCCTTTGTTTACCCTTCCCATCCCTTAAGTTTTAACTTTTTTTTGTTAAATGACTTGCATTTTTTTGGGGGGGGGGCTTTAAGATTTCTCTATGGACAAAAATATAAAGTAGCATATTTTGTGTTTATCCACTATGAAATATAGACTTAAGTGTTTCTATATATTATGCTTTCTAATGTGGTAAAAATCCATTTAATATTTTTACAATTTGCATTTAAAAATCAACTGATCTATTTTCATTTTTCTATAACAACTTTTTTGTAGTGCTCATGATTGAACTTAGGGCCTTCACATACTAGACAAATACTCTACTATGAAGCTATGTCCCTAACCTAACTTGTTTAGAGACAGGGAAGTATTATGTAGTTCAGGCTGGCTTAGAACTTACTGTGTAGCTCAGGCTGACCTCAAACTTGTAATATTCCTCCCTCTGTATCTCAAGTGCTGAGATCAGGCATGTACCACCATATCTACACATTTTCTTTAATTTTAATAAGCTCTTTTCCAAATAACATTTTGATACATTCATATCAGTAGATCATTCATATCAGTAGATCATTCATATCAGTGATTATATGATAAGTTCAATGTATTTAATCAGGGCAGTTTGTTAACAGTAGATTGAAAATTTCTTGAAATAAAACTTTATGACTTTGATTTAAGCAGGTGCAATTTCATTAAGCATTGAAGGAAATTTGATTGGTTGTTTTCATGGTAGCAGCAATTCTTCTTGTCAGCCGTAGTAAACACTCTGTACTTAGAAGACAACCCATTTAAATCTTTTTGTTAATTACAATATCCACACAGCCATGCTCAATGGAGTGATAAATCTGTGGCTCATGAGGAACCTTCATTTTGATCTCTAGGTTTTGAGCATTCAGTAGTTCTCAAATGATTTAATTGTGAAAAGGTATATGTTTAATTCAGTTTATGATATGATAATGGGAATCAAAGCAGCATTCTCTGAGATTGGGTTTTAAAGTTCTATATTCAAATCTCAGTTCTGCTACTAAATTATGGACATGAGAAATCACTAACTTTCAAGTCCCTCAGTGTCTGGTCTATAGACTGGTGATAACTCTAGGTATTATGAGAACCAATCGGTTAGTAGAATAAAATCCTTAGAATTTTGTCTGGCACATGATAAGCACTCATTAAACATTGACTATTATTATGTTTGTGATTGTTATCATTCAGTACCCAACACAGAACCTGGTATATCAAAGCCCACAAGAAATAGAGGGCTTAAGTAGGTACTTAATCTGACTTCATTAGGCTAGGGACCCAGGGGCTAGCAGTAATTCTTCCAGCATAGCAATTTTACTGTGGATATGGGAATGAAGAAACAAATCAACATTTAATCAAATCTTCCAAGTTCTTTTTGTTCCTAAGGAAAAATATAAGAATAGGTTCTGTGCTGTAGACTGTGCTGTGTGGCATGACTCTTCTGTAGAACCCCAAGTACCTTGTTACCTCTGACTGGGAGGAAGTGTGTGTGATCTTAAGTTACTTAAACACCAAGTCCTGTTTCTTCAGTTATGATGCTAAGAGAATACGGAAGGATTTTCGTAGCACAACCTAAGCATCCCCCTACCCCACTTTGAACTCCCTAAGAGGAGTCTCTGTTGTGATGGAAAGAAATCATGGATGGCAATCAATGAAATCTAGGCAAAGAGAGGCTATTGACCTAAGTGGGGACTTTCTGGGTGTCCTAGTACTGCTTCAAACTCATATCTTCATTTGTGGCCACTTGAAAACAACCTGAACCCCATGGGTGAGGCTTCTAAGGCCCTAGGATTCTACTTTCTTTCAAAGGAATGAGAGCCTTCTGATTTCTAACTCTGTACCCATATCTTAGGCCATTACTTAGAAGAATATCATGTTGAGTGTTAGTAAATAATGAGGAATTGAAAATATATATCGATGTATGGCTTTTTCTGATCATGTCACTGTGTCCTTGGGAAATGTGTTGGATAAAGAGAAATTTGTGATGAAAATATTTGTTTTTAATACTTATTATAATAAATACTTTAGAAATAAATATACTCACATGCATACCTATGCAACAGATCCATTAAGATACATTTGTAGAATTATATACATTAATAGTTTTTCATTCAATAGAGGACTGACCTCAGGCATCTTTTACTTTTATTTTGTACATATAAAATGTGATTTTAATTTAAAAACCAATGAGCGTATAGAATCTTTTTAAAAAAGGCATAATTTTTTCCAGAGTTATCTACTGTAGACTATGGATATTAGGCATTTTAGGAGAAAAATCATATAGTGATGGCTGTGTAGAAAAGTTTCTTATGTGTGTGTGTGTTTTCTTTTGATTACAGATACGCAAACACAAGAATCCACTGTGGGAGGAGGGACAAATAGGCATTGCTTCTATGGACTTCAGCCTGATTCCGAATATAAGATCAGCATTTACACGAAGCTCCAGGAACTTGAGGGACCTAGTGTGAGCATCATGGAGAGAACACGTAAGTCCAGTATCGTCTCTCAGATTCATTTAGGGAAAAAAATGTGTTACTTCTGCATGGGAACATACGCAATCAAAGTCTTGTTCCTCCTATCTTACCCCAGAATTCTTTGCATATGGCTCATTGGTGTCACCAGTATTGCCCTCTCCCCACACCATTCTCTATATATGTTTCAGCAGGAACTAAAAGGCCGTGTGTGATGAAAAAGGGCTTAAAACAATGACTTACATTGAGACCCATATCTGCAGGAACTTTATGGTATGTGCAGTGGGGAATGAGTTTAAGGATTGAGTCCTCACATTAAAACAATGCCATCTTACCACAGCCATGAGAGTGGGAATGGAGCCAAGATGTTCCAACTGGCTGACCCTAGAGTTATGGCCTAATTAAGAGGCTCTTATGCTTTTTTTCTTTCTTCTTTTTTCAAGTTGGCTGCAGATCTGATGCAGTGAAGGAAAAGGCAACGTATAAAGTTAAAACAAAGCACGTTTTACATGTTCCAAAGAGCAAGGACAGTGTCAACGTTTTGGAATGGCTTCTAATCAAGAATTCCTGGCCTAGAGGCCACAAACATTAAAATGGCTTCAATTGTAATGAGTTTGGGGGGTGGGGACACTTGTATGCTTAATAGAGTATCTTGAACTTAAATTTGGAATCTCTGAGGACTTGTATCTGACTAGGTGGTGGGTGATGCACTTTTCTTTGCAGTCCTCTTATTGTGGCATTTAGAAAGGACAACCACTACATATAGATCTTCCTTCCCATCACTCTGAACCATGCAAGGAGTCATCATCAATGTGTACCCTTAAAAAAAACAGAGTAGGAGAATGGAATACATTGATCTATCTAGTTTCTAGTATTATTTCATAATACTGAAACATTCAACATTTTATGTTATGCATATGCTTTTGAGGTACAAGTTGTATCCCATAAAATTAAAGAGCCATGGTAAGTGGACAATTCCATGAGTTTTAATACATTTTAAGATTGCATGTAGCCATCATTATAACTTGATTTAACTTGTGGGGAGCCATACCTGGGAAGTTAGGAAGTTCAACAAGCACTCTATTGCTGAGCTACACCCACAGCTATAAAATCCAGTTTTAAAACCTTTCCATCAACTCAAAGAAATCTTTCCTGCTACTATACCATCTTTCACTTTTCCCACCTTTAGTCGCAACAAGTTATTTTATTATATATTTATTTTGTCTAGACAGTTCATAGAAGTGGAAGTATGTATGAAATAGTCTTTTACATCTGGCACCTTGCATTTAGTCTGTCTTCGAATCAGCCATATGGCTTTGGCTGCCATTAGATTCTGATTAGTTTTGCTTTTGAATTTAGGATGTGCCTCATTAAAGAAGATGTGCATTGCAAAGCTGATCTTCAACTTCCACAGACTTTAATCTGTGTTGTAAAATTTATTAGTCGGTTGTTTTTATTGATGATTTGGATTTGATTTTATGAATACAGTCCTTTTGGTTTTGAGGTTAATGAGGCTTTGCTAGTATACAGGATTTAAATAGGTTTGACTAAGGCTTCTTCTTCTGCCCCCTTTTAACATTCTAACCTTTGATAATCAGCAACTCTGAGCAATGTGATTAGCTATCTACTCTCTTACTTCCAGTGATGGCAGTAAGATCCAATCGAGTAGTATATATGGAAGAGGTTTTCATTATTTTTTGTAAGTTTTAAAGTACTTTTGAAAGCTCTGCACATTTTCCATCATGGAGCCCAAGGTGTCCTCATGGTGCTAAGAACCTGGAAATGATTGATGGCCTCCTTAGACAGTGCTTCTGCTCTTAAGTTGAAAGGCTGAGATCTTAGTTCATATTCATTGCTTTCTCAAGCTCTAAAAATATTTGAATTTGGGATCCCTGATCCACTTCAACATTTCTTAACCTTAATCTTAACAACTGCTAACTGCCAACCTAGAGTTATTTCCAATTTGGATAGCTCTGTTCGACGGAAATGCGTTCCTGATGTTGGAGACATCTGTCTTCCTGTAGCTTCCACCCACTGGCTTGAGGCCAGCCTCCTGAAGCATTGCAGATCAAGGCTGTTCGTTCTACTGTGACAGCTTTTCACATGCTTGAGGACAGGGACCATCTGTCTGCCACATATACAGCATAAAATGCAGTGCACTGTGATTCTTCTTACCAAAGAGATTCCCCCCTTGCCAATGTTCTGCTCAGACACAGTGCTCTGGCTGCCATTAGCATTGTTTTGGTCTTTGACTTGTAACTTAACTTGAGATGTGCCTCAGTTTCTAACATTAAAGAAGATGCACTTCTATAGATTTTTTAAAAAATGAATAAATTTGGCGTTGGAAACATTTAGTGGTGGTTTCAAGAAAGATTTACAATTTTGGTTCTAATATTAGGATTTCAGAACTTAGTGTTTTCATTGTAGGAAATTTTTCTCTGAAAAAAAATCCCCCTTTAAAAATGATAGTAATGCACATATCAATAATAGTATAACAGAACTATATGAAGTGTATTATTGGCCTCTCTCTTTTTAATTCTTCTTTTCTTGACATACTCATTTCTGTCACTATGGTTTCCTTCAAAGAATTTATTTATTTATTTATTTTACAAATTGGGCCAGACAAATGATATTGCATGACTTGGTTTATTTTGCATAACAATTACTCAGACATTTTCCCATTTCTGTAATATACAGTTACCTCATTCTTTTGATGTTGTTACTTTATTTAAATAAATTTTATTTTATTGGCTCTTAGAATTGGAAAGGACTTTAAAATTCATCTCTTCCAAACATCTTGCCAATGAAGGAATTCCCTTTACAACATGTTGGGCAGATGATCATTCTGCATGAGCTTGATTTTCCCCCCAGCTATTTGTTGCTTATTAATCTCTTGGAAGTGGACGTCCTCTTTGTGAATGGCTATTATTAGTAGAGGAGTTTCCTAATATTAAGATGGGATAATAAGTATTTTGTGTTTGTCCTAGAATTTTAGCATCAGATGAATGTCTAATAAAATGGTACTTTATGTTTACCTAACGGCACCATAACTTCCTGGTGCTTTGCCATGTGAGCTGGCATAAAAATTATTCCTCTGGTCTAGCTGTTCCCAGGTCCTTTAAACAAATGACACCTCTGCATAGGATGTGGTCTTCTCTTCATGCAGGCAGTAAAGATCTTAGGCCAGCAATGTGTATACTCCATTTTCAGAACTGAAAGACATTTTTCCGATGCAGGTGGAGTAGAATGCAGAGGGAAGCCTATCTCATTGGTAATGAGCATCTTGAGGGATGCAGGATGGGAACAGAGGAAAGAGACACAAAACAGGATTGGTGGACAAATCTCTGTCAGGCAGAATGGAAATGGCATTAATTGTACGTGTGAAGGCAGCCATCCGGAGCGTGCATCTGAAAGGATTTGGCAGGATTGCTGTCTTAAATCAGCATCAGTAGTGCTTTGTAGTTGGCAGTTTGATTACACTGATTCTGGCTGGGAAGAATAAATTGTGGCAAAAATGTCATTTCTGACCCTTGGTCTGGGGATGAGAGGAGGGAGGGAGTCAGTTTTCACAGGCCGTGGCTGATTTATAGGAGTCTATTAATTCTCAAAGAAGACATTGTCTTTGGGGAATGATTATTCCATCACCTCCCTTCTTCCCTACATATGAGACACCTAAGTGATGTTCCTTCTTCCTCTCTTTTATAGAATCGCTTCCTACTCAACCACCAACTTTTGCTCCAACCATTCCACCTGCAAAAGAAGGTAAGGGGATCATTCAATGACAATGTGAGTTCAGGTACACAATTCCTGTTGCCTTTGTTTATTCATTTAAAACTCTGGTGTTAATGAAAGATGCTTATTGTGCTAATTTTCTCCTTAATATAATACTGACCAATGTATGGTATAATTTAATAAACCCATTTAATCATAAATTCTGTGCACAGATCAGAGTTTTCTATCAGAATTGCTTAACATTCATTTCATTGAAAATATCAGAGTGTACATTAACAAAGGAAGAATAATTGAATAACATATAAGTAAAAAATTCTAGTCTATATCTCTGAAGTCAAGGAGAATGTTTTCTCATCTCATCTGAAATATTTCTCCCAATTCATCTGTCCTGATCACAATAGTTCCTTTAACACCTTTTGCTAGAATTAGTGACTATATATATATATATATATTAAAGCCAACCTGTAATCCTAGCTAATCAGGAAGCTGATATCTGAGGATCAGCCAGGAAGTCCATGAGATTCTTATCTCCAATTAACTATTAAAAAAGCTAGAAGTAAGTCTGTGGCTCAAGTGTACAGCACTAGCCTTAAGCAAAAATGCTCAGGCACAGCACCCAGGTCTTGATACAGCCTCAAGACTGGCACAAAAAAGCCACCCAATGAATACTTATTAACCCTACTATTAATTATCAAAGCTTTTATGCTAGATATAGAGAATAAAACAATAATGTGTAAGTAACTCTGACTGTTTTCAGTGTTATAAGAGAAATAGATGTTTACATAGATAATTACCCATCTGGGATATGAGTTATAAAAAAGAGATTGTACTACATTAGCTTAGAAATGAGAATAATTAATGCTGTTACAGGCCAGTGACTTATATAAATGGAGAGATTTGATCTACATGTGAACAACAAGCTTGAGAGATAAATAATGGCATGAATGTTGTTCAATGTCATGGAATGATCTAAGTACATAAACTTTAGAGCAGTGTAACTCTATAACTCTAGGAGAGTTATGAAGTGATTTGGGTGCCAGAATAAGAAGTTCTGAGCTTTATCCTGTAGGAAATAACATGCCACGAGAAATTTGCATACAAGAAGAGTGACTTGATAAAATCTTTGTTTAAGAAAGGTAATTTGAGTAGGGCATGGTGGCACAAGCCTATAATCCCAGCACTCAAGAGGTTGAGGTAGGAGGATTGTGAGTTTAAGCTAGCCTGGATTATATAACAAAACCTATAGCAAAAAACAAAACAAGCAAACAAAAAAGAAAGATAACTTTACGACATTGGTGGAAAGAGGAGGGATAAACGAGAGGGCAGAGAGGAGAAAGATAGGTCATGGTGTTGGAAGATTCCATTAGAAGAACTCTTCCATTCATCATGTATTTTCAAGTGACTATACCATACCAGGGATACTGTGAGAAATGAATTGTTCCAGATGTATGGGGGCTTAGAGTCAGTAAGTCAAATGCTGCAGATAGTCAAAAGGTCAAGGAATCAAAGAAGCATCAAGAAACTCTAAGAAATCTCAACATCAGTCAGCCCTGGTTTGCAAAGTCTTCACTGATCAACCAGTCTTGCACATAACTTCCCAGTCTATATTCTGTATCAGTAAAACTGTACATCTCAGATTATCCACACAGGTCTTTTTTTTTCCCTGTCGGTCATAGGGCCTGAACTCTGGGCCTGGGTGCTGTCCCTCAGCTCTTCAGCTGTACAGTAGTGCTCTATCAATTGAGCATCAGCCCCACTTCCGGCTTTTTCTGCTTATGTGGTGCTGAGGAATTGAACCAAGGCCCTCATGCATGCAAGACAAGCACTGTACCACTGAGCCACCTTCCCAGCCCCCCACACAAGTCTTATGCTGAATCTTTTACCTTAATGTTCCTTCTACCTAGAATACCAAATGCTTTGTTCTTCCATTTTCATGTCCATTTCATATTTCAGTCTCTCGGGTCTCAGTAGCTAAGATTACTCTCACTACTGGAACTGAAGGCAGACCCTACTGGATGAATTGACCACTTAGGCATTTCTGATGCAGACATTACAGAATGCTGAGGTCAGAATGTTCCTATCAAGAGTCCAGCATGGATATCATTCTGTGAACCCCTCTGACGGCTCATGGAAGATGAGTGTTGGAAGGGATTTTGAGAGCAAGGATTGACAGAGTTCAAATAATAGTTGTGAAATTTATATCTCGATTTTACTGGTGGAGATTTTGCAGATTGAATATGTTGTTCATTTTAAACTGCATTTGTCCCAAGTGCATTGTAAATGTCTATAATTTTTTTGACAGTGAGGTAGTACTGAATATTTATTAACCAAAGGTTACAAAGGTTAAAAGAATAATAAAAACGGTTAAAGAATATTAAAAACAATTTTATCTCTGAGAGGAAATTGCTTGATGCATATTGTCATATTTTCTTTTTTTCAATTCACTAAGAAAATGCTTCATTAGTACAGTTTTATATAGATTTCCCTTTCACTTCCAAGAGGTAACATCACCTTTTTTATTTTATTTTTATGGTGCTGTGGAGTTTTAAATGAGGACTTTGTGCTTTTATTTTATTTTATTTTTTTGGTCCGGTCGTGGGGCCTGAACTCTGGGCCTGGGCACTGTCCCTCAGCTCTTCAGCTCAAGGCTAGCGCTCTACCACTTGAGCCACAGCACCACTTCTGGCTTTTTTCTTTTTGCTTATGTGGTGCTGAGGAATCGAACCCATTATTTTTTTGGTGCTGTGGAGTTTTAAATGAGGACTTTGTACTTTTAGGCAGGTACTTTCCTGCTTCACCTCTGCCACAAGTCCTTTTTGCTCTGATTGTTTTGAGATAGGGTCTTGCTTTTTGTCCCAGGTTGACCTGGATTGTGATTCCCCCTACTATCTCTTCCCATAGAGCGAGAATGAAAAGTATGTCTAGCTATTGGTGGAGATGAGATCTCATGAACTTTTTTGTTTAGGCTAGCCTCTAACAATGGTCCTACTGATTTCTCCCTACTGAGTAGTTAGGATTCATGGGCCCAAGCCATTAGCATCTGAGTAACTACATCTCAGTTTACTCTTTCCTTAAAAACAGAGGACTTGCTTTTCTTTTATAAATTTATCTCTAACAGATCTTGTTAAATATAGATTTAGATTCAATCTACAAATTTGTAAGCTTTTATAAATAACAGAAATAGTGAGAGCAATCTCACTAGACACTTTGGCTGTTACTTCACTTGGACATGAGTTATTTTACATTAGAAATAGCTTGAAGAGAATGAAGTTGCACTTAATAAAATAGAAACTGATTTTTTAAAGAGAAGAAAAAGATACATTATCTCATAGAATATTTATGTGCAATTGGCCTTGAATTAAAAGGCTGAGATTTTTGAAGAGCAACTTACTTGCATCATAAAATAGTCAGCCACAGTGCTCTATACTAATGAAGGGGAAGAGAGGCATAGATAATTTGAAACAGCTCATGATACCAAATGAAGACCTTAAAGAAAAATGCTTTCAAGTAGAGTAGGATTTTATTGGTGTTGTATGAGGGTTTAAAAATGATTATTCTATTGTGTTGGCATCCACAATACCTACTCTGTACTAGCATTATTGCATAATTCTTGACATGTATCAATGGATGGCAAAGGGCATCTAAAGATAGTTTCAGCAAGGCTGGAATACCATTCTGTTCTTTGTCACCTAGCGCAAATACACATTCAATTGCATAATAATCTGACTTCATTGTATCACTAAAACGCTGATGTTAACTTATTGAGTCCATCAACACAGTTATGGGTTAGTCTTCCAACTTGTAGAAAGTAGATGGCATTTGCTAATTCTTCTGCCTTTAAATCCCTTTAGTCCCACATTCTCTTATTACCTCAGTTTAGTTCTTTTGGGGCTGAGATTGGTGGATTTTTTTTTCTTCCTTGTTTCTAGAAATCCAATAGAAGCTTAGCAATCATAAATGGGAACTCTGGATATAAAAGAGAAATGATGGTGAAGAAGTATAATGATAAACAGCTTAGAAGATGAACCTTCAAGATGTAGGACTTTCCTTTGGGAAAGAGATTAGTTACCAGAGGACAACCATTATCTATCTTACTCTTATTCAAATTTATTCTTGGTCTTTAGTATGCAAAGCTGCAAAGGCAGACCTGGTGTTTATGGTGGATGGATCCTGGAGCATTGGAGATGACAATTTTAATAAGATCATCAACTTTCTGTACAGCACTGTTGGAGCTCTAGACAGGATTGGTGCAGATGGAACCCAGGTGAGACTAATGGGTGGATCACTAATTCATTCTATGCATTGCAAATGACTTCTCAATCTGTTACTATGACCACTTGTTAATGAATATGGATAAAGAAAGGCAGGCAGAGGATATGAGTCTTTAAAAGCTGTTGATCTCAGCAAATTAAACACGATAGAGAGGCCTGATCTTTTATACCATAGGGCAGAGTGTCCTCTTTGATGACACATACAGTATTTTCCTTTCTTTCAAGTACAGTAAAATACTGACAGGGAAATGTTGTGGCTGCACATTACTATAGATTGAGCAGTCATGAAACTAATAATGCCCTAAAATTACAAAAATTATAAAAGCAAATACAGATCTCAGTGCTAGTGACCCATGCCTGTAATTCTAGCTACTTGAGTGTCAAGATCTGAGGATTAAAATTTGAAGCCAGTCTGGGCAGAAAAGTCCATGAGACTTTATCATCAATTACCTAGCAAAAGGCACAACTGGAGCTGTGGCTCAAGTAGGGCATCAGCTGTGAGCAAGAAAACTGAGAGTATGAGGCCAAGTTCAAACACATACATGCATACACACACACACACACACACACACACACACACACACACACACACACACACACACACATGCACACGCAAATTATAGGAAATGAATCCAGGAAAATTTATGTTGTAGCGGTTCAGATTTTGAGACAGAACATACTTGGTTTCAAATCTTGGTACTGTCAGTGATGACTCTAGTGTAGTCTTGTGAAAGTTACTGGACTGTATCTGACTCAAGTTTCTCATCTATAAAGTTAATAGACTAATAGTCATTGCTTCCTAGGTTTGGTTTACAAGGAATTCCTTTTTAAGGAATTTTAACATCTGTCCATTTGCTAAGCTTAGGATACCATTTCTACTTGCCAAATGAGGTGGCAAATGTTCCATGCTTTAGAGATTTTTTTTAAAAAAAAGTTCTTGAAGAATACTTAGATGGAAAGAAGATGCTACTTAACTTGTCTTGATATGTAATTTGCACAAAATTTTAGGCCAAGAAGAATGAGGAATGGGTTTCAGAAGAAATTAAAATTATAGTTGAAAGTGTGTGGTGTATTTGTGTGTGTGTGTGTGTGTGTGTGTAAAACCAATATACTTTCTCTTTCCAGGTGGCAATGGTTCAGTTCACTGATGACCCCAGAACAGAATTCAAACTGAATGCCTACAAAACTAAAGAGACTCTTCTTGATGCAATTAGGCACATTTCATACAAAGGGGGAAATACAAAAACAGGTCAGATCCCAAATGCCCATTCATTAATTACTTGTAACTACTGAAATGATCATTTCTTTGAGAGTTAATAATTTTTGAAAAGTTTTTTTTCTTTCACTTAAGATCTTTGTTCCTACTCTTTTTATTTCTTTTCTCCAGTGAAACAAA
The DNA here is from genome assembly GCF_019054845.1 of Dipodomys spectabilis. Classification (NCBI taxonomy): domain Eukaryota; kingdom Metazoa; phylum Chordata; class Mammalia; order Rodentia; family Heteromyidae; genus Dipodomys; species Dipodomys spectabilis. The sequence continues at coordinate 5,676,818 of NW_024871460.1, read as the reverse complement.
AAATCGGAGGGATTAAAACTGAACCATTACTTTGCTTTGTTTCAGGAAAAGCAATTAAGCATGTTCGAGATACCTTGTTTACTGCAGAGGCAGGTACAAGAAGAGGCATCCCAAAGGTTATTGTGGTTATAACGGATGGAAGGTCACAAGATGATGTGATCAAAATCTCCAGGGAGATGCAATCCGATGGTAAAGTTTAAACATTAGTGGTTATCAATAATGTCAACATAGTTGTTTACCAAATACAAATTCAAAGGCTATGTCAGCTTTACTTCAGGGATTCCATGGTTTTATGAACTTGACAATATGGTTTTTAAAATCTCTTCTGGTTTACAAAACTCTAATTGTCCTGTTTTATTAGAGAAGACTTGTCATTTTCCCTAACATGCGTTATGCACTGGAGGCCTATGTGAGGAGCTCTAGCAAAGAGTTGCAGTGCTATAAGAAGGGCCATTGTATGGTCTGGAAAGGTGGCTCAGTGGTAAAGTGCTTGCCTCACATGCATGAGGCCCTGGGTTTGATTCCTCAGCACTACATAAGCAGAAAAAGCCAGAAGTGGTGCTGTGGCTCTAGAGGTAGAGCGCTAGCCTTGAGCTGAAGAGCTGAGAGACAGCGCCGGGCCAAGTTCAGGCCCCACAACCGACAAAAACAAAAACAAATAAAAGAAGGGCCGTTGTAGAGATAGGCACCAATGGCTCACACCTGTAATCCTAGCTACTCAGGAGGCTGAGATCTGAGTATCATGGTGCAAAGCCAGCCTGAGTAGGAAAGTCCCCTCAGACTTTTATAAAATTCATTTTATTTTATTTAATTATTACTGTAAAGGTGATGTACAGAGGGATTACAGTTACATAAGACAGGTAATTCTTTTTTGAAGTGTCACCTCTTCCCTCATTTTCTCCCAGTTTTTCCCTCCTGAACCCCCTCCCTCACAAGTTGTATAGTTCACTTTTAACATACATAGTGTCTAATGGGTATCACTGTGCATTTGTTCGCCCTTGGTCCAACCATGTCTGTGCATCCATCTACCATCCCTAAAACAGATAAACTTACATATAAGACAAAGGTACAGAAATCTCCCTGACACTCTGATCTCCAATTAACCACTAAAAAAGCCTGAAATGGGTCTGTGACTCAAGTGGTAGAGCGCTAGACTTGAGCAACAATGCTCAAGGACAGCACCCCGACCCTGAGTTCAAGCCTGAGCTCAGTACAAAATAAATATTTTTTTTAAAAGAAAGATCATTGTAGAAGCCAAGGGAAAAAAAAAACTGTTACTGAAACCCTTCAGTTTTCTAATCTGTAAAACGGGGATGCTCACAGGAGTGCTGTGAAGATTAATTTATAGAACCATGCCTAGAAATGAATAGATTTTTATTTGCCTGGTGTTAAAGGATGACCTACCTTATGTTTCTGGGCCTATCCTGTTTCTCCTTTGAGAAAAACAATGACATAGATTCAGTTTGTCTGCTTCCTAAGTATTGGGTTGTCTATTTTAAACACTTAACTGTGAAAATGTTATCCAAATGGTAATTCTTTTGTCTCAAGCACTAATTGGGGGCATTAGCTTTATTGAATTTTCTTTAAAATGGAAAATTTCTTTAGGGAATGATGGAATATCTCTCATGGCATGAAATATATGCATGAAGAATTCTGATGAACTGTAAGGAATGAATTTGGGCCCCCCCACCCCCACCACACTGGCCTTCCTAAACATATTTGAAGCATTTGGATGTTCAAAACCTTGTGTTGTTAGTATTTCATGGGATTTACAATAATCAACAATGCTGCTCCTCTTCTACCACAGGCTACAACATTTTTGCAATTGGTGTAGCCGATGCAGATTACTCAGAGTTGGTGAACATTGGCAGTAAGCCCAGCGGGCGCCATGTCTTCTTTGTGGATGACTTTGACGCCTTCAAGAAAATTGAAGATGAATTGATTACCTTTGTCTGTGAAACCGCATCAGCAAGTATGTTCTTGGGAGTTTTGCACTCATGGTTTTTTTTTTTTTCTTTTATTCTTTTTAAGTCTAAACTGTCTAGTGTTGGTTAAAATAGTAAGTTCCCTCTTGAACTGAGGGAGGACAGTTAACTCACATTGCTCTTCCTTAAGCAGACATTAAATTTTGTGGGTTTGAGAAAATAGAGGAAACCTCTCTTTTCTGAAGGTTTTGGGTTTGCTGTTGTGTTTTTTTTTTCTGTTTAGTTTTGCTTTAATTTTCTTGTTTTGTTTTGTGACAAGATCTTGCTGTGTTTCTCGGGTGACCTTCAACTTTGGATCTTGCCACCTCAGCCTTTTGAGTGCTGTAGAGTTTTCAATTCATAAAGATCTTCCCTAATAGGATGAGAGTTTATAGTTAAAAGGGACTGTACTTGGCTAAATATAGGCTATAGATGACAAAAGTGTATGATAATTATACATGAAGCTGACATCTTAGAAGTAAAGTGGCTTCCATCAGGTGCTGACAGCCACTGATTTTAATGGACACACAAAAAGAGGGAAATTGTGACCCCATGGTACTGAAAGAACGCACTACAGCATTTCAGTTTTTACAAAAACAGAGAAAACCGGTGAAATCCAATGTAAAGTTCCTCCACCATTCACTTCCTGAAAGGCTAGGCTAGTTTCCTCAGCTGCTAACAGGGAAAGACCGTGTTTGGAAAATATATAAATGAGGGTTTTATATTGTTTGTGTTGTATTTCAGCATGCCCAATGGTGCACAAGGATGGTATGGACCTTGCAGGTATGCATCATTAGTTTTCTTTTTCAAATACAAATATGTTAACTAACTCTCAATTGAAGTCCAGATTTCATTTTTATGAAAAATCTTAATAGAAAAAAAATCTTTAAAACTAAAACATTTATTTCTTTTTCTTTTTCTTTTTTTTTTTTGTCAGTTGTGGGGCTTGAACTCTGGGCCTGGGCGCTGTCCCTCAGCTCTTCAGCTCAAGGCGAGCGCTCTACCACTTGAGCATTTATTTCTTATACCTAAAAGCATCTCAATGAAAGCTGTCCATCCATAGAAGTTTGGGGGTGGAATTGGAAATGAAAAAGCAATAGAGAGGGTTGTTCTGAGCAATGCCTGATATATGCATGTCTAAAATGCCATGACGAGATCTCTCGGTGCATTTTTAATACGTCTTAAAAAAGAATGACAGAAAAGAAAAACAAGTTATGTTTTTTTTTAATTTGAGGGGGTGGTGATACCTACAGGAGGGGTTGAGCCAAAAAGGAAGTGAACATGCAACCCTGAATATGGTTGTTTGCAGGTATGAAAGTAGAATATGAAACCTGTTGAGAGTGTTTTCAGGAAGAGAGAGGATTTTTAAGTAAGGGAGAGTGGTAGAGATTAGAATCTGCGAAATTTTTACACATGTAGAAGTGTCACAAGGCAACTTCTCTTTACACAATTAATATATACCAATAAAATCTTTCTTTTGTTTGTCTGTCTGTCTGTCTCTTAGGATTTAAGATGATGGAAATGTTTGGCTTGGTTGAAAAGGATTTTTCATCAGTGGAAGGAGTTTCTATGGAGCCTGGTACCTTCAACTTGTACCCATGTTACCATCTCCATAAAGATGCCCTGGTTTCCCAGCCAACCAAGTATGTTTCCACTGCAAGTTACCAAAACCAATCACATTTATTCCTTCTCAATATGAAAGCGATGACATATTAAAACATTCTGTAATACTTCCTGGTGGGATCTTTTTCCCATGATGTTTTGAGCAAAGACTGTTTACATTTCTTTGATTAAAAATAATCCAACTCAGCTACATGCTGATTTGAACTTTAGTATCTAATCATCTCAGAAAGTATGTAAAAAGAACTGATCCATAAATGCTGGCATTATTCTAAGTCCCTATGTATGCTTGCTTACTCAACCTCCAGTCAACTCAATAAAGTCGATTCAAGTATTATGTCAATTATGAGATAGAAACTCAAAGAAGCTAACAACTTGAGTTTAAGTGGCAGTCAATGCTCAGATTTGTACCCAGAAATTGAGTTCCAGGACCCAAACTTATGGCAACATAAGTTTGATCCTTGAACAGTTACAGCAACAAATCTAGAGAGTTGAAAAGTACTGTGGATTACCTTTGTGTTTCCAGTCCAGATCTAGTTCCCAAAGTCCAGTCATATCCAACTGTGTGGTACACATCTCTACTTGGATATCTAGTGCCATTTCAAATTTCCATATGTTCAGTACTACAGCCCTGGTCCTTTCTTACCACCGTTATTTGATCCTTGGACAATGTCACACCAAATTTTCCAATAATTCCTGATAAGTCAGAGTTCATAAATGGCCTGTATTATCTGGGTCTTCCCCTCAAGTCTCTTTCAGTCTTCTCCAATCAAAATGGCCTCCTTGCTTTGCCTCTAAACATAGAAGGCAAAGCCCACCTTGTTGTCTTCATTGGCTATTCCTTCTTTAATGCTTTAATAACTTGAATACTTGAAATATTCTTCCTTTGGTTGCCTGCATAGCTAATTATAGTGTCTCCCTTGAGTTTTTGCTCAAATATAACCTGTTCAATGAAGCTCTGCTCATTTAATCTTCTTAATGAGTCTACTTTGACTTTAACTAAAATTATTACACAATTCTCCTCCAGTAAGTCCCAGGCTCTACTCAGATGTCTTATGGAAATCATAACCTTCTAAATATACTACCTTATTCACACTACTAGAACTTAAGTGTTACAAGGATAGGAATCTTTGTCAGTTTTATTCATTGATGTATCTTCCATGTCTTTACCATGTCTGGTCTCAAACAAGAAGTTAATGAAAGATTTTTTTTAATACAAAGGAATTAACTAATAAATGAAGGTGTGAGATGTTTATACCTATTCATACAAACACAACTTTCATTTTCAAACCAACGCTAAATTCCCACTTACTCACACATTTATGAATTCAATTAATAACTTAGCTGAATTCTTATTATGGGAAAGACCTTTGGGGAGGGGTTAGGAGGAAGATAAAAAGTAAAGAAGTAATGTGTTTAGTTGTTAGAAGGGGAGTGGGGAATGAAATTATATAGAAGGCTGCACTCTTCAAGAAGCAGATTCCCAAAAGGAAATGTGATGGAAGTTTGCTCTGTGAAGAGAGTGGCAGAAAGCAGAACAGGGCAGAAGAGTCAAGCAATCCCAAAGAAAGAGCCTTAACAGAGCCCCTCCCCAACCAGAATTCTGAACACTGGAAGATACTTTAGCTTTGTCTCCCTCTGGGAGGTCCTGGCTCTTCCTTCTACTCCTTCAAAGACCAGTGACTTAAAGAGAAGCCCTGGTAAAGTAAGATGGCCCAAGGAGAGGAAGCTTTCTCCAGCTAAGGGAACTTCAGAAGGCAGCTGAATCAAGAAAAGAACAATCTTAATTCTTGAAGGTGGATCTAAGTTGGTGCATCCTAGTCCCTACTATAGGCAGGAATACAATTAATTATCACAGATGGTAGATTGTGAAAAAATCATAAGCTAAGTTTTATAAAAGGATTGTAGATAAGTGATTATTTATTATACTAAAACTCCTGAAACAACTTCACTGTTCAATGAGAAGTGTGACTGCCTGGATTAGTTATGAAATAGTCAACCATGATATAATTGTGTACTGTAGTCATTAAATATCATGCTTTAAAATATTTAAGGAAATGAAAAATGTTTACATGATGATAAGAAAAGACTGGACCAAAATGATAAAGGGGATAAACACTCACATTGTTTACATGAGTGGGAAATCTACCACCCGGACAGAGTGATATGGTTGGGATGAGTAATGATCTTTGTGGTTTTCCAAAAGCTTGTATAACGAAAGTGTATCTTCTCAATAATCAGAAGAATAAATATTGAGGAAAGATATAATAGAACATCATTTTCTTCCTTCCTTCAGGTATCTGCATCCAGAAGGGCTGCCTTCTGATTATACAATCAGTTTTCTATTCCGAATTCTTCCTGACACCCCACAAGAACCATTTGCTCTTTGGGAAATTTTAAATAAAAATTCTGACCCACTGGTTGGGATAATTTTGGACAGTAAGTACACATATGCATCTACATATATACATATATATATGACATATGTTTGCCTAATGCACATTGCATGGAAGCTTGCCTGTTTATACCACAGAGTAACTCTTTTTCTTTTTGGCCAGGGTGAGGGGGCGCAGCAGGGTATCTGTCCTAGAGCTTACACTCAGGGCCTGGACAGTGTCCCTGAGCTTTCTTACTCATGTCCAGTGCTCTACCACTTCAGCCACACGACTACTTCAGGCTTTTTGGTGGTTAATTGCAGATGAGTTTCATGGACTGCCTGGGCTGGCTTCAAATCATAATCCTCAGATCTCAGCCCTCTAAGTAGCTAGGATGACAGACTTGAGCCACTGGCACCTGATCTGTGGTAGAACAGTTAATTCATTCACTTACCCACTCATAAGTTCAACAAACATTTCTTACTTTGTGCCAGCGCTAGGGGCTGTAATATGGTAATGAGCAAGTTGAAAATAGACTCACGTGTTTTACTGAAGGTATGAAGGCTGTGGGCAGAGCAAAGCTGATGGCGGAGTGGGGAATAGGGGGGACAAGAAGTTGGTTTGGTTAGGGGTATGTATGTAATAGTATGAGGTGCTTATTTGCTACTCTAGAGAAGATGTCAGGTCAGCAGCATTCTTATTTGGGAAGAATTTTGGGATAGACATGTAACTTTGGAAAGTTGTGTGCATGACATATAAGCCACGATACTGGGTTAGCTAATTGAGAGCGAGTATGAAATGAGAAGAGAACAAGTCTGAGAAGGGAAGCCCCCATGTCTGGAGGTGGGGAGGAACATTTGGATACAAGACAGTATTTTAAACTTATTTCCAGCTACCATGTGCGGTGTGTGTGTGTGTGTGTGTGTGTGTGTGTGTGTGTGTGTGTGTGTGTGTGTGTGTGTGTGTGTGTTGGTCTTGGGCCTTGAACTAAGAACTTGGGTGCTGCTCCTGAATTTTTTTGCTCAAGGCCAGCACTCTGCCACTTGAGCCACAGCTCCATAGGGAAATTGTGTGCAAGTTTCTTTCCCATCCCACGTTAATTTAGCCAACTGAAAGCCTGTGCCAAACTGAAAACTATAAACCCTCTCATTACTCATTACTTTTCCTTAGACATAATTTCAAAAATTAGAAGCAATTCAGGCAACAGTGGCTCATGCCTTTAACCCTCGCTATTCATGAGGCTGAAATCACAGTTGTGGTTTTGAGTTAGCAGGGGCAGAAAAATCTGGAGACTCTTAATCTTCAAATAACCAGCAAAAAGCTGAAAGTAGGGGCATGGATCTACACATGGATATTGCACAGTAATCTTCACCTACCATGTAGTTAGATCCATCTCATTTATGAACTGCTCCTTTCTGTGTATAGGAATGCCATAATTTCATATCACGTAAGTAACTAAGAACCATTGCATAAGAAAACTGGTATTTTTTTAAATGTCTGATAAGATTGTGTTACCAGAAGTAAAGTGTAGAGGAGTGTAAGTGAAGTATAGAGTGTAGAACAGTAGCCATGGGCAAGATTGTGAGGCCCTGAGTTCAAAGCCCCGTATCTAGTTGAATTGTTGTTCCTTCTAAAGTATTTTCACATTTCCTTTGTTTGAATAGATGGCGGGAAAACTCTAACATATTTCAACTATGATCGCAATGGGGATTTTCAAACGGTTACTTTTGAAGGACCTGAAATCAGGAAAATTTTTCATGGAAGCTTTCACAAGGTGAGTAATGCATTTATTCATTCGCATTCTGCACACATATACCTAATTCCTATGTATATTCATCACCATTTCTGCTGAGAAAATAGGCATATATATTTTTAATGCCATAGAGCACTGTATCTCAAATTTTGAGTGGAGTAGAATTACTGTCTCTAAACTTGTTGATCATGTCCAGAGATTCTGATTAGGTAGTTCTGTGATAGGGCCCTGAAATGTATATTTCCAGGAGACACTCAGGAGATATTGACAGAATTGGTCCAGATTCTCCCTTTGAGAAACAATGCAGTAAACAGTACTATATGAATAAGTAGACCATGGCTTATTTGTTATATTTTGTGTGATGAACAAAAGATTGCTAGTCTGCCTGACCAAAAGAGCAGATCATCTTTGCAACTGCTTATGAAGACATAACTAGATGAACCATTTTAAAATGTGAAGATAGATATCACTGATTATACATATACATTTTTTCAGGGACAACCTATCAATGTCATCATAAAAGTTACCTTACAAAAGATTTCTGTAAACCCTAACTTTATTTGTTCTGATCTTAATAACTTGGCTCTTGTGATTGAATTCTGTTCCTTAACATTCATTTCTCAGAAACCTGAGAGTGGACATACCTTCCTTCCATCTTCTATTGGTTCCTTTGTATTTGGGGAATGTCCACTGATCTCTTCAGGATGAGAAAAGAGCTCACTGGTTCGCAGGAGCCTTTCTCCCCTAAGTTGGGCCTTCCTGCTTGTTAAAGAGAAGGGATATTGCACAGTAATCTCACCTACCATGTAGTTAAATCCATCTCATTTATAAACTGCTCCTTTCTGTGTATAAGAATACCATAATTTTATATCACATAAGTAACTAAGAACCATTGCGTAAGAAAACTGGTATTGTTTTTTTCTCCCATGTCTGTTAGGATTGTGCTACCAGAAGTAAAGGAATCGGAAAAACATTTGAGATGCAAGGGGAGATTTACTAGGGCAAGGTCCCATTCAGAGCTCTTTGACTTTACCTCTTTTACTTCTCCTTCTGACACAACACTTTTCTTAGTTATGACAAGTCTGAAGCAAAGCAGTCAAGAAAATTTATGGGAAGATGAAAGCATTTGCAGTTGCACAAGTGTTAGAACAAGCACTTTCACTTTAACTTGTAATTCTCATTCCACAGAATTCTTTATGAGTCTAAGGTGACTGTTAAGCTTTACCAAACTGTATTTAAACAAGTAAGGTTCATTCATTATTGGCTTTAAAATTAATAACTTTCAAGTTTTTTTAACAGTTGTATGAAGAAAGACATTTCTAGTTTAAGTTTTAATAAAACCAAAGGCCAGACAAAGACCAAAAGATGCCATCATAGATGAAAATATGTTTATAAGCCTTGGAATTTTATGATCTTGGACACAATGTGGTTAGCCAATACATCTAGAATATACTTACTCAAGTCTGGCATCTAATGGCAACACAGGCTTTCCCAAATCTTCACAAAAATTGGTGGACTCCTAAAAAATTGTTGTGCAGATACTTGAGATGGTAGCTTAAGAGAACTTAACTAAACATTAAGTCAAAGGGTTTTATTTCACTATGGTCTAGAGTTACCAGATAGCATTATCCCTTCCCCACGCAATCCTGTAACTTCTAAGATATTATTGCTTTAGAGCAATAATAGAATTCAAAAATAATCAGCCAAGTACCTGTGGCTCATGCCTATAATCCTAGATACTCAAGAGGCTGAGATCTGAGGATTGTGACTAAAAGCCAGCCCTGGCAGGAAATTCTATAAGACTGTTATCTCCAGTTAACCACCAAAAAGCCAGAAGTGGAGCTCTTGAGTGGCAGGGCACTAGACTTGAGGGGAAAAAAAGAATACTTGCAGTTATTATTATTATTATTATTATTATATCACTTGTGGGGCTTGAACTCATGGCCTGGGCACTATCCCTGAATCTCTTTACTCAAGATTAACACTGTAACACTGAGCCACAGCACCACTTCCAGTTTTTGAGTGGTTAATTAAAGATAAGTTTTATGGGGACTTTTCTGCTTGGGCTGGTCTGAACTGTGATCCTTAGATCTCCTCCTCCTGAATAGCTAGGATTACAAGTATGAGCCACTGGTGCCTGGCTCACTGTAGTTATTTTTAAAGATAGTATTCATGAAATAAAGGTATTATGTAAATAAAAACAGATGACACTTGAGGGTTAAACAATCACGAAGGTAGCAAAATATCAAAAACAGATGGTGACAGAAGTTTTCTTTATACTTGTTCAGGATGAATTATACAAGTATTCAAGTTTGCTTGGTATTTCTCCTACACTTTTCCTTCTAAAATGTCCTCCCTTTTACCCAGCTTCATGTTGTTGTCAGCAAGACTTTGGCCAAAGTAGTTGTTGACTGCAAGCAAGTGGGAGAGAAGGCAATAAATGCATCAGCTAACGTCACGGCAGATGGTGTAGAAGTACTTGGGAGGATGGTTAGATCGAGAGGACCAAGTGGAAACTCTGCACCAGTAAGTGCATAATCAAGTGAAGCTGTTGTGTTGCAGGAAAAGCATTTGTAAACATAAGTATATTTAGCTATTTTTAAGGGAAAAGAATTCGTGGATGGATGGACGGATGGGTGTGTGGATGGACGGATAGACCATAGGCTTGTTAAAACACACACTCAAAGAAAGCTTTTTATTTTTGGGTCCGGACGTGGGGCCTGAACTCTGGGCCTGGGCACTGTCTCTCAGCTCTTCAGCTCAAGGCTAGTGCCCTACCACTTGAGCCACAGGCCACTTCTGGCTTTTTTCTTTTTGCTTATGTGGTGCTGAGGAATCGAACCCAGGGCCTCAGGCATGCAAGGCAAGTGCTCTACCACTGAGCCACCTTCCCAGCCCCTCAAAGCTTTTTGAAGTAGATTTCTGCTATGATATAAGAAGAGGGGGGAAGGGGGAGGCTGGGAAGGGATGTGAAGGATAAACAAAGGAGGAGGCTGCAATGCTTGGTAAGAAATGTACGCATTATCCTGCCCATGTAATTGTAACCCCTCTGTACAGTATGTTCACAAATAAAATAAAAAAAAAGAAGAATGCTTTAGAAATTAGTATAAACCATGAAGTCTTAAAAATTGTAACAGTATAACATGTATCCCATGGTTTATGACTTTGGTAATTTGTGACTAGTAATCAGAACAGTTAATGAATTTCATTTATATAAGAAAATACAAATTTGAACAAAATCTCTTAGTATTATACCCAATAAGTGACATAAATCTCTACTTTAGGTTAGATTTAGACATTTTAAAATAGGTCTTTGCTATCATTAGTTTTTGCTCTGAAACATTAATTATCACTCTAAGATAATAAAATTTTCATCATACAGAGTGGAATTTAAGTCTGGGAGACTTCCAGTTGGCTGAGAAATCATATGCTCTTCACTTATTACCCATGGAAAAAGGATGGTGTATACAGGTTTTAACACCAGACATTCACAGCTAATTAGCAGCCTCTCCAACTTGAATCATTCTATAATTAGTAAAGCATTTTACTCTTAAAAACAACTTCAACTCTTCTAAATTTTGATGATACTGAATTACTAGTATTGCCTCTCACTCTTATAGATCTTTAGAATTAGCTAGTTATGTGCAATTTTAGGAAGTCTTTTCCAAACTTGGTGCTAAACTTGTACAGAGGAAATTCTATACCGTGTATATGTTCATCTGAATTACAGAAGGGAAGGTGAGCAACAAAATGGTGAAATGAAGGACAATGGGTGAACCAATGCCACAGTGATACTCACAAGACAATATGTTGTAAATGAACTTTACAACTTGGGGGAGGGGCGGGTGCTGGGGGAGACAAAGTGGGAGAAAAATGAAGGAAGGGATAACAAGTTCAACAAGGAATGTATTCACTACCTTACAGATGCAACTGTAATCCCTCCATACACCACCTTGAGGTTAAAATTTAAAAAAAGACCTTGGTGCTAAACTTGTACAAAGGAAATTTTATGCAATGTCATATAAATAAGATTAAAATCCAGGCATGCTATTTGACATGAGTTGCTAGCTTCCCCGCTTTCCAATGGGCCCTTCAAGAAGCACAGCCCTACTGCACAGGCTATTCATATTTTATGTCAGTAGACAATTTCAGAATGGTAACATGATTTACTTTGGGACAGTATGCTTTAAAAAAAAAAGTGTTGGCATTTCTTTTTGTGCCGCTTCTGCTTCCAATGTGAATGTGGAATTCGTTGGTATAGCTCTCAAATCTTGACTCATTTTGCTCCACATACTAGTTTTTTGTTGAACTACTGTAATATCTTTCATTTATGCTTTAAGACCTTGATAGGCAGATGTGTGTTACTAGTTTAACAATTAGATTTTCTACTTTGCTTTGGAACATGAGGGGTTAGATATCTAGGAAGGAACTATAAAAACAGTGGAAAGTTCTCATTTTTAATTATGGTAAGGGATCTTGGAGAATGTGCACATGATATTGAGAATTTTTTTTTTTCAGGTAAGGGGTAGGTTTATTCATCGTTCAGGCTGGCACCAGGCCATCTTGGTCCTCCACACGGTGGGGAAAGGCCTGGGAAAGAGAGAGCTGGGAAAGAGAGAGCAAGAGAGAGAGCTGGGGAAAGAGCTAAGAGAGAACTAAAAAAGAGAGAAAATAGCTAGAAAAGAGAAGAGCTAGAGAAGAGCTAGAAAAGAGCAGAGAGCTGGGAAAGAGAAGAAAAGGAAAGAGCTGAGAAAGAGCTAGAAAAGAGCAGAGAGAGAGAGAGAGAGAGCTAGAAAAGAGCAGAGAGAGAGAGAGAGAGCTAGAAAAGAGCAGAGAGAGAGAGAGAGCTAGAAAAGAGAAGGGAGAGAGTGTCTGGGCCTGGGCTAGGCCTTATCTAGGGTATGGGCAGAGAAAGGTATGGCCACATCAAATTCAGGTGTGACCTCAGCAGATAAGAACAGCACCACGCACGTGGTATTCAGGTAAGGGGTAGGTTTATTCATCGTTCTGGCTGGCACCAGGCCATCTTGGTCCTCCACGTGGTGGGAAAAGGCCTGGGAAAGAGAGCTGGGAGAGCTGGGAAAGAGAGAGAGAGCTGGGAAAGAGTTGGGAAAGAGAGAGCTGGGAAAGAGAGAGAGAAAGAGAGCTAGAAAAGAGAGCGTCTGGGAAAGGTAGGAAAGAGAGAGCTAGGAAAGAAAAGAGAGCTGGGAAAGAGAAGAGAAGGAAAGAGCTGAGAAAGAGCTAGAAAAGAGCAGAGAGAGAGAGAGAGCTAGAAAAGAGCTAGAAAAGAGCAGAGAGAGAGCTAGAAAAGAGAGCAATATTGAGAATTTTTGCCTCTTACTGGATGCTATTTTGTGCTGACTATAAGAATGTAAAATCTTGTATGGATACACGGATACGCAGAGAGATGCTTGGGAAGATAGAGTCTAAGAAAAAGGAAAGAACTAGTGATAAAATACTCACATCACCTACTACTGTTATTCAGATTTTCTTAATTTTAGAGGAAATAAGATAGTACCTTCCCTGTCCTCCATCCCATCTTTTATAGACAATTACTAGGTATTTAAAATGTGATTATTTATAGCTTATACAATATTATATTATATATGGTACACATATGTGTATTGTTGTTCTTTTATATGTCTAAATTTCATTTCCCTAGCAAGAATATAAATTCCCTAAAATAGTAAGGCCTGGTCTACTTTTTGTCCCTATGTCACAGTGTCTAGTAAACTCCTATGAATACACTGTATGTAATGACCGAATTCCCGATACATATTGAATCAAAAAGCAAAGATTGGTTTTTGAAAGTAGACTCACCTGTAGAATCTGTGCTTAATGGTGATAAATCTTTAGTTTTTGTCATAGAAGAACTACTAATAAACAGAGTGAGTTTGGTAGTGACTTCCAGCTGGTAAGAAACAAAAGGGAGTTTATAGAAGTTGATAATTAAAGCATTCTTTATAAGGGTAGTTAAAATGCCATATTTTTATTGGAACTGTGAAGTCAACAAAGAATTACTGAATAGATTCTAGTCTGCCTACCTATCAAAGAATTTGATTATGTTGAAATGGATGATTGTAGGTTAGAACTCAAGAATGTAATTGAACACCCAGACTTATTTCTTGGAGATATTAGTTAATTGTTTCAGTACAGGGTAAGAGAAGCCCTTGTATTCACTTTTCAATTCAGAAATTTATTGTTATATATGTTTTTTCTTCAATCACTAGCAAAAGGGAATAGGTAATGTTCAAATTTCGGATTATTTCATGAGAACTTATTATAGGAGACAGTAGTGTCTTGTAGGTCACCATTCCTTCCCAAATTCAGCAATGATTCAATAAATACCAGATGGTAGGAAATATTCCATTTTTAAAGAATCATATATTCCTTTTCAACAATAATGATGGATAGACTCATGAAATTAGGAATTCAGTAACTACTGTATAGAAACCACGTTTATTCTTAATGAAAACAACTGCTCAGCAAAGAAAGATTTTGTAGACAGTAATATTCTCTAGTGGGACTAAACTAATAAGCAGGCTTAATTTAGCTGTCAAAACACATGTGGAAAGATATCTGACTGGGCTTCTCCTTTCCAATCTATTTTCCTAAGGAGTTTTTGCTACCCTTTCTGATCTCTACAGAGATAATGCTAGAAAAAGTTTTCATCTTTTGGTGTAGGATGTTTGTCTTTTGAAGAGAAATTAACATTTATTGGGCAAACCATCAGTACTTTTTATGCATGATATTTGTATTTATTTATATACATGATTGCTATATATGATATTTAACCTTACAGTGTGTCTTGTTCAGTGCTTTCTTTATTTGGGAAGTCAAGAATTAACAGCATCTTGAAAGGAAAATAGTCTCGTACGTACTGCTTATGTAACTCAAGCTGTGATATTTTAATGGGATTAAAAATATATCACAATGTATTTTTAATCACATAACAACACTGAAATACTGGCATACTATCCAAATTATATGCATGGAAGAAATTGAGCCAAAGGAATTCAGTAAGTGAGGCACACTCATTTAAATAGGAAATGCAGGAGTCAAGATTGTAAACCAATTTTGCTTGATTTCAATAACCTTGCTCTTCTTATATTATAGCAAGGCTTGCCTAGAGAAGCAGGCATTTTTCTGTGTTAATCCTATTGATCCTCTTCCAACTTCCCCTCATTGTTTTAGTTTATATTAATCATATAAAGGGGTTCAGTGGGTTTTTCAAATCTACTATTTATATACTTATCTAACTAGTATTTCACCTTCTGCTATTCAACTAACAGAAACATGTAAATTATGTTTCAGAGTCATGTACAGTTTTATTTTCTGTAGAAATTGACAGCAATCTACTTCATAGTCCTAAAGAAAGATGTGTGAAATTTTGAAAAAGGATAGTATGTTTTTATGTGACTTATTTCTTTAAATCCTTAAAATAATGACGTAGCTTATATTTATTATATTCATGCTATGGAATAGCAATAGGAATTTTTCTAGGAACATTGATTTAATTGTCTATAACTGTAGGAAAAACATTTTTATTGTTAATAGAAATAGAGAGACAGAAACTGAGGCATGGAGAAGCTAGGAAAGTGAGACAAGTCTTGTCTCTGCCTTTATTCCACTGATTCTATAGAACTTAAGACAGAGAAGGGAGTCCAGTCTGTAGCAGGGATCATCTGTGCTAACTGCTCCTTGACAGTTTCAAAATACTTGTCATTTTTTAACCTGCAACCTTGAAAGTGAATTTGGTCAGCACCTATCCCCAAAGTATGTCTGAACTTAAGCAGATTAGCTCCTATCAACAAAAAACACCAGTTGTTGACTTTCATTTCTCAAGTTCATTATAGCCTCCCTAGTTTTCCTGAAATTCAATAAATTGATGCAGAATAAGTAAAAACAGTTCAGTAGCTAAAAGTTAGCTGAAAGTGCTAAGCATTTTGGTTTGTAACTCAACAGAAGCTAGACACCAAATAAAAATCAGAAGATGGCTTAGGTCCTGGTACTCTTTCTATAGAATCTCATGCCTTGAAGCCTCTCTATTTATATAAGTGAATGCAAAACTCGACTTCACATTGTGAAATTAGTTGTATCTATGAAATTAGTTATATCATGTTAGAGGGGGGGAAAAAACTATAGGACAAAATTTGGGACTGAGCAGAAAGAGGAGCGAGGAATACATTTTATTTCCCATTCATAGATCAAAATGACTCAACTGCTGGAAAATATTTTAATCTCATTTTCACGTTAACATTTGACCCCAAATGACTTGCCTTTTGTGCTACACCCAGAGAAAATGTCCAATAATGAAAAATGAGCATTTGTAACTGGCTATGTATTCCCTTGGAAAACATTACAAAAAAGTGAAAGAAAGTAGGAGGTTGTGTGTCCTCAGTTCTTTCCCTCTCTCTCCCTCGCTATTCCCCCCTCTCTTCCTCCCTCTCCATCTCCTCCTCTCCCCTTTTCTCTTTCCCTTCCCATCTCTTTCATCACATATATATGTCTTTAATAGTGTTCAGTTAGTTATAAATGAAAAAGTCAAATAAAAGGCGGCTACCTCTTGTATTAGTTGCTTGAGCCATATTATCTGGCATTTTAAAGCAAGATTTTGACATGCAGTTTCTGTACTGTCCTTCATTGCTTTTGGAACAAAAGCAAGAGGCTTTTTGTTTCATTTCAGTTTTTAAATCAATCTGCAAAAATGTGCCTTGGAAAAGAAGTTGCTAAATACAAGCTGAGGAATGTAAGTTATTAGAAATGCAAAGCAATTATGAATAATTTTTTGTACCCAAAGAAAAAGCTGTTGATCTCATCAAACTTGCAAAAGAAAAGACAACCCACATAGTAACATTCCTCAAGTGATGGTTTTGGCTTTGCTCATGCTTAATAGGCATTTAACCCCTAGAATAGACACATTGAACTCATAAGAATCCCAGTAACTCTGTATGTCTGAAGCCCTGGGTGACTGGGTGGGAAATGCTTATTTCTAAAACTTTGAGAAAACCTGATATTGTATTTGGAGTACTGGAAGACCATTGCTTTAAGTAAATCTTTCCATTCACCAAAGATTTTTATGCTGAGAGTCCTATTCAGAAATGGAAATTTTCTTAATGAACAAACACTTTGCAGATGTAAATATCACAATGGGAGCCCTTTAATAAATGTTCCCAGCTGAAATGACATTGTAAAGTTAAGTTGGGTTACCTTTATTTTAACTTTAAACCAATGATCCACTTACTCAAAAATAAATGACACATAGTTTAAAAGAGTTATTTGAGCTCCTAAAATCCCAAATGGGACTGAATCTTTAACATGTAACTCAATTATTTAAGCTTTTCCATCTCCACACCTTTGGTACAGAAAGATGGTACTATTGCCATACCTCACAGTGTTGATCTGAGGAGTAAATAGAATGTCTTTAGCACTTAGAATTCTGGTACACAGTAGATTTTCAGCAAATCAATGTTTGCTATTATTATTAGCTGACATATTTCTTCATCCAAACACTAAGCAGATACTATTGTAGGAAAAAAAACACATACATATTTCTGCATTCAAGCCTATCATTTTCATTTTGATTCTCTTTTTTTTGTGTTATATAGAAATTTGTAACTTTAAAAATCAGTTAGGAAATGGTTGGGCATAGAACATTAAAATATTTATTTTTAATAATTTTTTCCAAGGGTTTCCATTTCTTTACAAATGGCACAGTATCTTTTTTTTTCTGATGGATGAGTAGAATTCCATTCTGTGTATGTATCACATTTTCTTGATTCATTCAACCACTGAGGGGCATCTAAGTTGATTCCATATTTTTGGCTCTGGTAAATAATACTGCAATGAATATGGTTGTGTTGGTAGCTTTAGTGCAGACTTGTTAATGTTCTATTGGATAATTGCTCAGGAGTGGAATTACTGGATCATAATGTAGTCTGATATTTAGTTTTTTGAGAAACCTCCATACTGTTTTCCATAGTGATTGAAAACGATTACATTCCCACCAACAGTGTAATACAGTTCCCTTTTGGCCACATCCCTGCCAGCATTTGTTATTGTTAGTTTTCTGGATAATGGCCATTCTAACTGGGGTGAGGTAGAATGCCAGTGTTATTTTGATTTGCATTTCCTTTATTGGCAGTGACGTTGAACATTTCTTCATGAGTCTATTGGCCATTTTTACTTCTTCTGAGAAGTCTCTCTTTAAATCATTAGCCCATTTATTAATTGGGTTGTTTCTTTGAAAATATATTTTGGGGGGAGTTTAATTTTTTGAGCTCTAAGTATATTTTGGATATTAGGCCCCTGACTGTTGTATAGCTATTAAAATCTTCTTCCTATTAAGTGAAATAAGCCAGACCCAAAGAAACATAGGCTGCATGGTTTCTGTCATTTGTAGAATATGCCCATAAATCTATAAACAAACACACTTGGTGGTATGCAAATAGTTACAAATGAATTAACTGAAATATAATAGACTCTATAGAGAGCTCAAATAGTATAATTATTTGGAAAGTACCAAGAAATGGTTACTTGCAAGAGGGGAGGGTGGGGTCAAGGGAAGAAGGGGGCAAAGATGAAGGGGGGAGGAGGGGAGAATGCAGACAAGAATTTATTGTATATGCCACAAAATTGAGAAAAATAAGGAAAGGGGCGGGCTGAAGGGAGTGCAGATGTTGAAGGGATGATATGGCTTAAGATGCATTATATAGGGGCTGGGAAGGTGGCTCAGTGGTAGAGTTCTTGCCTTGCATGCATGAGGTCTGAGTTCAATTCCTCAGTACCACATAAGCAAAAAAGCTGGGAGTGGCACTGTGGCTCAAGCCTTAAGCTGAAGAGCTGAGGGACAGTGCCCACGCCTAGAGTTCAGGCCCCACGACCACCACCACCACCAACAAAAAAGATGCATTGTATACATAAACTGCCTTGTTAAATGGCCAAAAAAAAATCAGTACATAATCTAAAAACTAAGAAAAGTAAGGGAAGGGAAGGGTTTGGAGGGGTGAGTGAGAATGTTGAAAGGGATAACATTGATCAAGATGCACTGTGTTCATAAACTTTGTTGAGTGGCAACACCTTTGTATAACTACTTAAAGATAATGAAATATTACAAGAAGAATTAGAGAAAAATATTTATATTTTAATGACAATCATGTTCCAGGCATTATTCTAAATATCTTCTTTGCCAAATGCTGGTGTCTCATACCTGTAATCCTAGCTGTTCGGGAGGCTGAGATCTGATGATCACAGTTTAAAGCCAGATACAACAGACAAATCCCAGAGACTCTTACCTCCAATTAACCAGCAAAATGCCAGAAGTAGAAGTATGGCTCAAGTGGTAGAGTTCTAGCCTTGAACAATAAGTTCCACTTAGCATAAGAAAGAAATAAACAAGCAAGAAAGACACATGTTCTCCATACAAACTCAGAATAGCTATTACAGGTTAAGTATTCTTTTTCTGAAATACATGGAACTAGAAAAGTTTCTTTAAAAATTTGAAATCTATGAATATCGTGGGGATGAGATCTAAGTTTAGATGCACAATTAATTTTGTTTCATATATACCCTATACATAATACCAAAATAATTTTATCCAATATCTTTAGTATGTCTTACCTTTTGAATATGATCTAGCCCCATGAGTTCAGGGGTAGAATTTCCTAGCAACCTATTGGATCTCAGAAAAGTTCTAATGAAGAGTAATCAACATGTACTACTAGAGTACTTTTACAGGTGAGGAAACTGAGTCCAAGATAGGAAATACTTTGTTCATTCCATGTCAGCCTGTCAGCAGAGGTGCTAAGACGCTGCCCTTCTACCCAGAGATTTAGCTCTGTGGTGCCCTCTTGCTTGTGTGAAATATTTGAGGTTATTCTTATAGATATATAACTCAGTTGTTGTATTATACCTTTAAATTTTTTTGTTAAAATTCATATTTTTTTATTGGCCACAGTTAAATTGTATGGTTGCCCTGTCATGGCTCAAGTCTAACACCCTGGGGGCTGGAGGTTACCAAGTAGAAGCAATAGAGCCCTATAGATTTCTGTAAACAGCACATTAGATGTGTATACTTGAGGTGCTTTGGCTCAAGGGTCTGTTTACCAAACCCAAGAAGTGTTCTATTGATTAGTTAGAATCAATTTTCTCATATGCTTAAGAAAATAAAGTGCTTTGACTCCAAGGTCTGTCTTACAAAACTCAAGCATTGTTTTATTGATTCGTTAAATGAACATTTGCACAAAGGCATACAATTATTTGTAAGCATGATGACAAAAAAAAAGCCTGATTTCATTTTCTTTATAGTCAAACAAGCTCTTCTGTGATAGTGTGTGTATTATAGTAGCCCTGTTCAGTGGTACATGTGCTGGAGTATTCTTGTTTTCATCTGGAGAGCTCTTGGCATAGAATGAGTAGGTAGAAATAAGGAATCGAGTTTCCAGCCCTGGCTGAACACATCCCTTGTTGAAGGAAGGTTTCAATATTTGAAAGTTGTGCAAGAAGAAATACTAGAAGTAGTGGAGATAGTTAGTTGGTATCAGTTGTTAATGATATTGTAATGATATTTCTGTGTGTTTCAACATGTGCATTGACTTATCACCAGGATATGTAAGTGGAGCAAGGCTGTCTAAACATTTATAGTGTGATCAATGGCTTCAATACAAATACACTTAGCTTGTCTTCCCACCATACCAAGTATGTATCTATCACAGCACTTAACATGTGGTGTATGTACCAATCTCTCAGCTCTCTGTCCATTCTTCTAGGATTCAAGGGTTTTTTTTTGTCTTTTTTTTTTTTTGCCCCACACGTTGATATCATAGCCAGCTTTTACTACACAATGAAGACACATTTTCTGACTGTATGCACAAGAAATAAAAAGAAAGAAGAGATAATGAAGTAGAACCTAACTTAGTGGACCTTGCTGAATGCTTTATGACACTTGTCCTTTGAGGAGTGTAAGGAGGAGATGATATAGATAACATCACTATTTGGTGGGAAGGGAGCTGTGAGCCGACCTAGGATGTGCTGTGTGCTATACAGGTGTTTGAGAGTCACTGGGGTGAGCCGTGTCAGGAAGACATTCCCAGAGGAAGGACACTCACTCAAGGTAGAGCTGTGATGAACAAGTGGCGATAAGGACAGGCTTTGGATGGTGGATGGAGAAATTATAGACAAAAATCTTAAGAGTACAATGTGTGTGAGGGGCAAAATTAACTTATGTGCATGTTTGATTACAAGTCTATTGGCTTTATGCATGAAGTATACGTGAGATCATTTCATGATGAATACTTAATATGAACAGTTACATCTCTAATTGAGTGATGTTGTTCTTTGAATCACAGTTCCAGTTACAGATGTTTGACATTGTTTGTTCTACATCGTGGGCCAATAGAGACAAATGTTGTGAACTTCCTAGTCTGGTAAGAATTCTCTCATCTCTATTGCAGTTTTTTCAAATCATAGTGACTTTTCCCTGAAAATGAGATTCTGATTCTCGATTAACTTTGTTATAAATAATTCATTGTGATGCTAGCATTCAGACAACCAGAAAAAAGAAATCAATGAGAACATCATATCAGCTACACATGGTATGAACAGAAATTTCAGGAAATGCCTTCAACAAACAGTCCAACTCTCCAAAACCTCCTGGTTCATGAAAAGATTAATATTTTAATTTTTATGACACTCATAGGCAAAAAAAAAATGCCGCTGGATTCTAGTGGCTCATGCCTATCATCCTTGCTACTTAGGAGGCTGAGATCTGAGGATCTCAATTCCATTTATCCCAGGCAAGAAAGTTCATGAGACTCTTAACTCCAATGAAGCAGCAAAAAATCCAGAGGTGGAGATGTGGCTCAAGCCTTGAATGAAAGAGCTAAGAGACAGTGTCCAGACTATGAATTCAAGCCTTAGTACCAACACACACACACACACACACACACACACACACACACACACACACACACACACACCAGATCCAAACACCTTACTAAGTATGTATTTTCTAGCAATGCAATAGACAGAATAATCAGGCCAGATGTGTTAAATATTTTGTCATTGTCCATCACTTAGAGAAAAGGATACACACATGTACATATATGTGTATCTATAATATATAGGTCATTTCTTCAACAATTTGGGGTTTTTATTGTGAATATTTCAGAGATTTGATTATTTTAATTTTGGTAATTCAGTTATCACCTGTGCTGTGCTCTCTAGCCTTACTGTTATCCACAGCCTTAAATAAGAAGTCTCCTTTTCTCTTTTTCCAAAGAAATGGATGGACTAAGAAGTTGCGTAGTCTCTGGCCTTGGTGGCCAGGCTGCTTTACATAGGATTTTACAAGTTGTTGAATAGACATTACCAGGTGCTCCATCTCTCTGCTCTTGAGGAGATCATCCAGTCTGACATTACTAATCTATCTTCTACTGTAGCATGGCAATAAAATTCGCAAAAAAGAGAACCAAATAAATGTCTTCCTACCACAAACTGCTTTGCTTATTTTCAGCCAGAGAATGTAAGCAGTTGATGGAATTGTCATAGAGAATGGCTGATATGTTTAAACAATTTTCATTTTGCTTTAGTACAGATACAAGTATTTTGACTGAACATCCCAACAGGTTTTCTTTTATGTTTTAAAACACACACAAAAAATGTGTACTATAAAGTTTTCAGGACTTCTCATTTGTGGAGTCCTATTCTTCCAAATGAATTAAAGAGTTACCAAGAATGTCTTGTTCTGTTTTCTAACTTTCTTTCCTCTGATAGATTCTCCAAACCAGTTCTGGTGAATCACTGGATAGTAGAGGTGATCAGCATGGGTGAATTTCTCCTTACAGAAAGGATTGTGTGGTCAGGAGTGAATACTCACTGCCTTTCTAGCATTATAGCCACTTGAAAATTTAAAAAATACCTTAACTCAGAGTGTTTTCTTTAATTCAATGAAGCCATTTATAAAGACTTTCCCATTAATAATTGTGCTCTTCTCCACTCTTCTCCTTCTCCTTCTCCTCCTTCTCCTCTTCTTTCTCCATTTCCTCCCCTTATTTCTCCTTCACCTCTCCCCTGTCTTTCTCCCTCCCTCCTCCCTCCCCTCCCCTCCCTTTCCTCTCCTCTCTTTTCCCCTCCCACTCTTCCTTCTCCTACATTTTTCTTCCTTCTTTTTCTTCTTTCCTTCCTCCCCCATCCCTTCCATTCCTCTCACTCCCCACTTCTATTTTATTCTCCCCCACAGAGGGATGAAGACTCTTGCCCAGACCTCCCACATTCTTGCTCCTGTTCTGCAGCCAATGAAGTGGTGCTAGGACCAGCTGGCCCACCAGTAAGTGTGGCTAGTTTGGCCTAAAATGTTTTTGTATTAACTAGGTATCACATGTATGTCTAGCAAGTGCTGTCTATTGTACTGAAGGGCTGTTATCTAATCCTATAGGTAAACTGAATCACTGGGATGTTGAGTAATGGGCTGAAGAACACCACTTATAGAAGTCAGATTATTCAAGCCAAGTTCTCTGTGAATATTAGTTATGATGCCCTTCAGCACCCTGTACCCCAGGTCTCACATTGCTCTGTACCCAGAATTTCCCCTCTAGCCTGATGTGTTTTACCCTCAGTGTGAGTTTAATCATTAGCCTCTACTCATACTATAATCTTAAAGAAATTCTCATACTCTCCCTTTGCTCATTATCTATTAAAATTAATGTATGACGACCAGATTTCCATTTTCCAGGAACCATATCTGAGAATGAAGTTCCTACTATCATAAACTTAATTATAATAACTTTAATGCTTTATTTCTGTGTAAAGAAAATTAAATTGCTGCTTCTTTCATGGGACCTTAAACTTAATTGAAAATTTTAATTTCAGTATTATAGTATAAAATGCATACAATTTTAGACCAACCACATCGTTTATTCTTTTTATTCATGAGTAACAGTAGTCTTATATAAGCACTAAAAAATAAAGCATATAAATTTTTTTGCAATATAATATGATTTGGCATAGAAATTTTTCTCAAGCTGTAAAGTCATCTTCTGGGAGGGCTCGAGGAGGAAAATTTCCAGTTAATGTCCATGATGAACATATACCAGTACATAATGTGTGGGCTTAAAAATAATAATGACATAATCCCTATTATTAAGAAAAATGTAAGTAATATACTGTTGTAAGATTTGTTTTTGAGCTAATACTTAACATCTGTTTACAGGGTGGGCCAGGACTTCGAGGACCAAAAGGCCAACAAGGTGAACAGGGTCCAAAGGTAATGTGTTTGCACTTGTGCATGCCCTCCCTCCCTCCCTCCCTCCCTCCCTCCCTCCCTCCCTCTCTCTCTCTCTGTCTCTCTCTGTCTCTCCCAAGTAAGTAGCTAAATTAACCCTTGTGGTTAAAGCTCCTTATGTTTTCATGAACGTTGTATTTAACATTTCCTTACTTTTAAAGACAAGCTTTTTAATTGAAAAATATATTTAAAATGGTGAAAAGGAAGATTTCTGTGATAGAAGAAAGTGGCAGTCTTCTGAGTGGTTTAGTCATCAAGGTGGTCATCTCTCTGGTACCTTTTTCTTTTCCTCCATCTATTAAAATAAGATTCTTGAGGGGAGAAATCATGAAGCCTCGCTACTTGTTATCCACCCCTTCCAGGTAATACCCCAGGTCTTGAATTCTCCTCCTGCTTTGGCATTTATGTGTAATCAAATACACAACTTTGTTTTCCATTTCACTCCTCAAGGCCACGAAGTATGATGGCTCAGGTTGTACACTGTACAAAGGCCCCCGCCAAGAGAGCCTGGCCATGCCAAACCGTGTCAAGACACATGTTTTTCTACTTTGCACAAAGGCCTCCAAAGGACTGGCAGAAGCCCAGCCACTAATTGAGTTCAGGCCTCATCCTCTCCCCTCTAGCTTTTGGCAAATGTTTTAACTGGTCTCCTGTCCCCAGTGGACTTGACTTTCTGATTGATTCTTCACATCTGCCCTTAGATTAATTTCCTAAAGCCTATGCTGGATCAATTCATACTCTGCAAACCTGCAGTCACAGACCATTGCCTTGAGAATAGGACTCACCCTCTGGCATAGCTCTCAGGGTCTATAACTTGACTCCCTATCTCATTTTTATGATGCTGCTCTCACGATAACCTCTCTGTCCACCTTGCTTGATTTACTGCTTCCATATGGTGACTTTTTAGATTTGCATAGTACTTATTCGTAGAGGAGAGAACATTACGTAACTTTTTATTATAAAATTGGAAACAGATGAAGCAAGGCAGGCGAAAATCTAGGGTTGAAGAATCAAATGAAAGAGGATGCTACAGCGAATGAGTAGTCAGGTAACAGCCAGTTCGAAGCTTAGATCATGAGGTCTCTCCTTTTTTAGTCTGTTTTCTTACTTGTCTCAATCTCTTATGGTTTTGTACAAAAGCTCCATGGCTGGGAATTTCTTCTTACAAAATATTGAAGTTTCCTTTCACTCATGGGCAAGACCCATGGGCTTCTGTACATCCTGGCTGTTTGTCCACCTCCCCGCCCCCAAATCCCTTTCAGCATCATCTCATTGTTTTTCTAACATTTCCGTGTGATGATGATTTTAATTATGGCAGTAAGTGAATGCTACTGGTGATTCCCAGTAACACCCACATTTTCCCCCACACCCTATTATCCATTCTCACAGAATCAATACTCGTACGGTTATTTCTGTTTGATGATTTAGAAAAAAATTCACAGATATAAGTATGTTGTGGTTTTAGAGAAGTCTTACTGAAAAAATGATGATCACAAATCTACCAGGGAGAACAGTGTGGTAACAGATAAACTGTACCTTCATATGGAAGGACCAACACGTCTTGTTTCTTTTATTTAAAAAATTTTTTTTTGTGGCAGCAAGTAGATAATAGGAATTTAGAAGAACATAGCAGTTGCGTTGCTAGCTTTACCTCATCATTTTTGTTGTATATTTTACAGAATAGGGTGGACTTTCTGCTTTTTATCCTACTCTATTCTCCATTGCTCAAGAACATTTATAAATCATATGATATTAAGCTATGACAAATATCAAGTAATATTTATTTGTAAGTTTATGAGTTGTCTCTGTCTTCCATTATATATAAATATAATTTTTTTAAAAATCGTCAGTCATGGGGTTTGAACTTAGAGCTTGAGTGCTGTTCTTGAGAACACTCTACCATTTTGAGCCACAGAGCTACTTCCAGTTTTCTGGTGGTTAATTGAAGATAAGAGTCTCACAGACTGTCCTGCCCAGTCTGACTTTGAACTGCAATTCTCAGATCTCAGCCTCCTGAGTAGCTAAGATTACAGGTGTGAGCCACCAGGGTCCAACTCCATTTTATATATATATATATATATATATATATGTAATATATAATATAATAAATATATACATAATATATAATATGTAATATATAGGATATGTAGTATATAATATCATATACTATCATGATATTGTATATAATATATATTTTAAAATCTTTCTCACTTCCTATTATGCCACGAATGATTCTTGTTAGAATAATCATTCAGTGCCTCTACATTCCCATTTTCTGAATGGTTCGCAAACTACATATGAATTCTAGTTCCCTAGGTGTTCCATGGACTCACTCTCTCTAAAGTCACAGATTACCTTCCTACAGGGGAACTGGACGAGCCGCATTCTCCCCATCTTCCCGTACGTTAAATCAAACCAAGGTCCAAAGGCATCCTTTTAACTCCAGCAACCGTCACTTCTACAGTTTGGGCCTTGTTTTGGTTTGAACTGTATCACTTCTATAATATTAGACCCAGAAAAATATGTTTATTCTCAACTTTCCTGTCTTATTCTGTTGATTCTAGCTAACATTATTTTTTTTATTAAATTAAGAGCTCCATAGTGAGAACTGTGTAATGTATGTGTAAAACAAACACACACACATATACACATATATTTGGGTAGCACATCTAATGCCTCAAACATGTGTTATTTGGTATGATGAAAACATTCAAAATCCTTTCTTTTGACTTAAAAAAGTATGGAATACATTGTCATACATATAGTCACACTACTATCCAATACATGGAATTTATTTGCTCTAATTGTAACTTGTTCCAGCTCCCCAAATTTTGCTCATCTTTTCTGATGCTCCATTCTCGCAAGTCTCTGTTAACCTCTATTTTTTGCTTTCAACCTGGCTAGCAAATTTTAGATTCTATATATGAGTTAAGTAAGATAGTGTATATTGTTCTGTGTCTGTCTTATTTCTTTAGTTTCATCCACATTGTCACAAATGACAGATGTCCTCCTTTTTATAGCTAAATAATGTCAAATTATATATACACAAATGTATATAACTATTTACACCCCATTGTCTTTACCATTCATCAGTTAATGTATACACAGGTTGTTTCCATTCTATGAATAGCGCTAGAATAAACATGGGTGTTTGACATATGGATTTCATATTTTTGGATATTTAACGAGTAACTTGGGTGTCATCTTAAGTAGGAGATTGGTGAAACCATTACTTGAGATGAGACAAACAATTTAGAGGACAAAGCACAACAGAATAAAGTTCAGATAAATAAGAAGTGCACACTGAGTCTTGTTATGTTTAGGGCATGTGGATAATTACATGGGAAAAGGTCAAGCAAGATCTGAGCCAGGATGGATTTTAAAATAGTTCAAGACATGTTCTTGGGCAGGATTAGCAAGGAGGATGTGCTTATAGAGTGAAAGAAAATATAGATAAAATTAGATTTAAAAAAATGGGTAGGAAGGAGAGGAAGCCTGGAAAACAATGTAAAACAAAAGATCAAAAATAGGAGGAAAATAGAAGAGTAGAGACAAGATGAAAGAAGAAAAACACGAAGTATGGCTTTTGACCAAGTTGATTATTTAGACATCTTGAGTGAGAGAGGCTAACTCCCAGCTCACAGAAGAATACAGCTGCAGCAATCAGCCTTCTCTGTGTGTTTATTCTTATGGTTGACTGATGACATTTTGCCTGGGAGGCAAATCATTTGAAGCTTAGTCTCTTGTTATCCTTGAGTGTTTCCTGTCTTAGGAAAATTTATGTAAGAAAATATAAGTGCCATAAGAAGAAATACCATTTGGCTACCCATAGGGTCTAGCTTACTTCTTTTTCTTTTCTTTTGTCTTGTTGGTCTGGGGTCTTGAACTTAGGGCCTGGGTGCTGTCCCCGAGCCTCTTTGTCCTCAAGGGTAGTGCTCTACCACTTGAGCCACAGCACCACTCCCAGTTTTTGCATGATTACTTGGAGATAAGAGTCTCATGGGGACATTTCTGCCCGGGCTGGCTTTGAACCACGATCCTCAGATCTCAGTCTCCTGAGTAGCTAGGATTACAGGCGCCAGAGCTTACTTCTAAGTTGACTTTTTTCTCTTGCCTTTCCAGGGACCAGAGGGCCCGCGAGGTGAAACAGGTCCTGTTGGACCGCAGGGTCCGCCTGGACCCCAAGGACCAAGTGGCCTATCCATTCAAGGAATGCCTGTGAGTGGTGCTGTTATTCAGCCGGGTTTCTTGTTCTGCCCTTCCCATGAGGTTGTAGGGCGTCAACTTTTGTCTCCCCTGCTTTCCTAACCAGCCTCAGTCCTTGGAAAGTAACAATTGCCTGAGATTCTGTTCATTCCTTTGTTTTACTTATGGATAAGAATCTTATACCAAACAGGTCCCTGCGTGGGAGCCTTGTGTCTAAAAGAGCAAAGCAGAGGGGCTGGGAATGTAGCTTAGTGGTAGAGTGTTTGCCTAGCATGCATGAAGCTCTGGGTTCAACTCCTCAGTACTACATACATAGAAAAAACTGGAAGTGGCTCTGTGGCTCAAGTGGTAGAGTGCTACCTTTGAGCAAAAAAGAAGCTCAGGGACAGTGCTCAGGCCCTGAGTTCAAGTCCCCAGGACCGGCAAACAAATAAAATAAAAAAGTACCCACAAGACAGTACGTTGGAAATGAACTTTACAACTTTGGCGGGGGAGGGGGCAGGAGGGAGGGAGGGAGGGATAGAGCGGGTCACAGTGATTGACAAGAAATGTACTCATGGCCTCACTCGTGTAATTGGAACTCCCTCGGTACAGCGTCTTTACAATAAAATGAAATATAAAAAAAATCAAAAAGTAAAAGAAAAAGCAAAGCAGGGCTTAGCATCTGGCCATTTTCTTGTTTGACAGAATTCTTAGTGGGTATGATAGCCTCTGGAAAGTAACAAACATTATCCACATTTTAAACAGCTTATTATTGATTGACTGTAATTGGGGATGTAGATTAATGAAAGCCTTAATGGAATATGTTACACAGTTGCATCTATTTAAGAAGCTATTGTGCACCATTGAAAGTAAATTTTACCCCACCACTAATTTTTATTAATCACAATCAGAATCTAGGATTAAAGAATAAAACCAATCTTGAATGAACATATAAAGCTACACTTATTTTTTAGCAATTTTTTTTTTTGGGTCTGGTCATGGGGCCTGAACTCTGGGCCTGGGCGCTGTCCCTCAGCTCTTCAGCTCAAGACTAGCTCTCTACCACCTGAGCCACAGCGCTGCTTCCGGCTTTTTTTTTTCTTTTTGCTTATGTGGTGCTGAGGAATCGAACCCAGGGCCTCAGGCATGCAAGGCAAGTGCTCTACCACTGAGCCACCTTCCCAGCCCTTTTTTAGCAATTTTTCTTCAAAGATCTCTAGGCAAATATTTTCCCTGCAGTGTTATTTTTACATGTTAGGAAGCATTTATTTATATACCAATTTACATAATTAATAATATTAAGAATATATATTTATTGTGAAGCCATTGTCTGATAAGTTCTGCCTTTGCTTTTCCATTTCTATGTTATTCTGCCCCAAACCAAAAAAAAAAAAAATGGGGCAAATTAATTTAGATCTGAGATTCTAAAATTTGAACTACAAATAGTATGGAAATATTTAACTTGTCCATATGGGCTATGTGCTGGAACTGTTCTGGAATATAAGCGTTCATTTCTATGAGAATGTTTACATGGGTGGAGTTACCATATGTGAACAATGAAAAATGGTCTGTAAAGGTGTGAACATGAAAGACATTTAACATTGAAAATACTCCAGCAGTCAGAGTGGGAAAGGCAAGGCTAAGCACTTTCATATGTGAACTTAACTCTATGTATTTTTGTATATTCAGGGCATGCCAGGTGAAAAGGGAGAGAAAGGGGACACTGGTCTTCCTGGTTCACAGGTATTATTATTTTTTCTATTTTTAGTCTATTTCTCTTTGCCAAGGATAAAAGGCTATAGCTTCTGATGTCAACGATGACCAGGACATTGATTTCCACATAAAAGAGCTTTGTGTTCCTTTACCTGAGTCCCTTTTGGAAGCCACGCTTATACTTCCAGTGTGAGCCCAGGTGGTAGACATTTCCTTTCTCAGGAAAGACTTCTGAGTCTAAATACTCTGTCAGACCAGGTTCCTCTTTATGCTTATGAGTATGTCTGATTCTTTCTGTCCTTGCTTTATCCAGGGTGTCCCAGGTGGTGTGGGTTCCCCAGGACGGGATGGCTCACCAGGCCAGAGGGTAAGAACCTGCCAATCTTAGCAAAGTAGACTTTCTCATGAAGTTATTCTTCCTGGGTTTGTATGATAGGAAGTAAGGCAATTTTGTTCTGTTTATTCTCATTGATTTACATTCTACTTATACGATGTCTACTTACTGACCCTAATGCCTTCTGCAGTCATTACATTCATCAAACTTACCCAAATTTGAATGCTCCCAGACTTCAGTATATTTTATCTTGAGTTTGCAAGCATTCATTTAGTAGATTCTTCCCAGTTCTTTCAAAGCACAACTTGGAAAGAAAAACAATGGATAAATTGAAATTTTAATTAAATGGCTCATCAAGACATCTCCATTTATTTTCTATGTCTCATTTATTCGTTATTTTAACACATTTAAGTAGACCATAATAAAATAAAGTATGAAAATGGTCAGAAGGATAAGTTAAAATCTCGCATTCATTTAGTTGACAAGTTTCACCAAACCAGGTTTGACAATCTTGGTCTTAAAGAGTTTATGGTTTACTGGAAGGAATTTTAAATAAATAAGGTATTGTATTGCATTGTTTCATAGGGATCAGAGCCCTGGGAGAACACAAAAACTGGGCGATCAAGTCAGGAAATGTCCCAGAGAGGTTACTATCTAGACCCTGTCCTTCTTGATTGAAAAATAGAGGCAGCCAAGTATAAAGAAAAGAAAGCTATTGGAAGCAGAAATAATTGCATATACAAAGGATGGGAGGTTAGTTCCAATATGGCACCCAATATAGGCTGAAAATAGGAATGCTGTGTGTAGAAATCTCACAATGAAACCCCATTGTACAATTAATATATACTAATAGAAAAAGGGAAAAATGACTAAAGATTATGTTATATACACATATGGGACTGTCAAGAAACTCATTACTTTGTATAATTAATATAAATAGTAAATATATAAGAGGAAAAAAGAATGCTTCCTAGCTGCTCAGGAAGCTGAAATCTGAGGATTGTGGTTCATAGCCAGCCTGGGCAGGAAAGTCTGTGAGACGCTTATCTCCAATTAACCACCAGAAAACCATAAGTGGTGCTATGGTTCAAAGTTGTAGAGTGCTAGCCTTGGGAAAAGAGCTTAGGGACAGTTGACCCAAGTTCAAGCCCCAGGACCAACAGAAAAGAAAAAAAAGAATGATGAGTGTGTGTGTGTGTGTGTGTGTGTGTGTGTGTGTGTGTGTGTGTGTGTGTTTGTAAACATATGCACATTTAGGTATAAAAAGCTTGTCAAAAGATGTAGTGGAGAGATAAACACAAACACTTAAATCCTGTATCTTTTGGTTGGTGACTAAAAATTTGAACTTCGGCATGAAGGTAATAAAGAGTCATTACAGCTTTTAATAAAAGAGAGATACCTTCTTAAGAGAGAGATACCTTGTTAAATAATCACTGATGTAGACATGTGGGCAATTTTATGGTTTTTCTTAAGATTGAATTTTAGGGTATGAAAATCACTTAGAGTCAATCTAAAAAGTGATGTGGCATGTAGTTCACTGCACATTTCTTACCCATGAAGATAGCAAACAATTGGCTAGAAGATTCACTCTCTATTCAAAACCAGGCCTTTAACTCAGGATAGAAATTTCACTCAGAAATGGGAATTGAATTTTCTATGGAAGTTAGGTGTGGGCCTTAAATCCCTTCTACTACAGTATTTATTTTTTTTAATACCAAACTTGCATTTGGCTAAAATCTCACTGTAGTCTCTGTTCTTCAGATGTAATTAATCTGTAAAACATGTTTAGGTAAGAATATCTAAAGAAGGCATTCTCTGAAAATTAGATTTATGTAAGGTTCTTGTACATGTTGAAGGAGTGTCTAAAGCCTCTATTTATATGTTTTGGCAGAAAGTTTAGGCTGAGATCCTGTGTGGTTACACACCTAGATTCCTGAAGCTATTAAAAAAAAGTCTAAAGATTTGCTTGAGTGAGTTTATTTGATTTATCTATGTGTAGAGTCCAGTCTTGGCAAAGAACTCCAAATCATGTTGGATTAATGTTTGAATCTTTTGGTTTTGGAATTCTTTCTTTAAAAATCAATCTACTCACACAGACATTTTAAAATAAATATTTTACTATTCCTCTAAATATGTTGTCTTCTTCTATAAGATTAAAAGTCTTAACACTGTACTACAGTGATAAGGTATCTGTAACTGGATTTTACTTTCCTCTTTCCCTGAGGTTTGGAGTAAGGCTTTGAAGGTGTGTCTGATTCCTACTTTGGAAATGTCTTAAAATAAGAATGGAGTTATATGCCCATATACATCTGACTGCTAGAGGAAGCAAGACTATATGATTAAGAAAGTATAGGAATCCTTGATGATTGTTTCAGGAAAAGTTATTTGAAGGCAATATTATTCAGAGTATAAGTTAGGATAGTGCCATTCAGACAATTAGAACAATGGCACCCCTGGAACTAACTACATACCATAGTTGCTTTGCTTGAGAGGCAAAGACACACACACACACACACACACACACACACACACTTTTTTGTCAGTCAGCCACATCTTAATTTAGTATACACACATGCAGGGTAATAATGTGCCATTTACTACCCTTAGCCTGAAAAGAGTTTCCAATGAATATCTGCAGAGAAGAAACTAGACGACAAGATAATGTCGATAGCTAAAGTCAGCCATTTGTAGACCACCAAGCTGGAGATGGAATTATGAGGCAGGATCCAGAACATGCTACTCCTCTGGGGCAGAAAAATCAGCACCAATAACCATGGCCCACAACAGGCCAGGAGTAAGCAGAATGATAGGACTCCCTGTGGAGCCGACTGGAAAGTCCCCTCAAGAACACTCTACAGATTAGCTTGACTGTCCAGGGAATAAAAAGGGCCAAACGATCATTTAACTTCACTTGAAGCATTTAAGTTCCTTAATGGTAGCGTGCCTTCGTTTCCTGTGGTCCTAGTGAGCAGAACTTCTGTATGCAGAGAAAGAGGGAGCTGCTGTGTATACTGGTGGGAATGTCCAACCATTGCTTCTCACTCCCCCAGAGTCCTGAGAGGCAGAAATAGTAGGCTGTGCTGTCCAGTGGCGGACTAGTCCTCTTCTTGATAGCAAGAACTCACAGCCCAAACCTTTCACCATCCCTTGACCATGAATGTAGGGACAGGTTAGCCTCCCTTTGCTGGTATTCCTGGACATGCCTGGAGGGTAAAAGGTCTTCACAAGTAATTTTTTTAAAAAAGAGAGAAGAAACATCTTTTCTAATGTTTCTAGCTTATTCTGGCTTTTCCTGAAGGAAATCTTGGACTCCAAGAGACAGCTCTTATTCAGCTCTGGGCTTGAAGCCATAAATCCAGTCCAGCACAAGCTGGACTTCAAATTTCCACCTCTGGTTGGGGAGCCAATAGAGCAGAGAGCTGCCCACACTCGGAAGGCCACAGTGCACACTCACAGTTAGCAGTTAAATGCAGTTAGGCTTCTTGTTTGCATTCCAAATTCTTCCAACTAAAATATTCTTGTCTCATTCTTCTTTCCTGCTGTAAATCTGGTCCCTTCACTTTTTTCCTCCTTTCTTATTACCTTGGTGTCTGTGAGTTCTAGGTCTGTCCTGTGACCTTTGAACTCCTCTGATATGTGGTAGATTTCTTAGCCTCTACCCTAAATATACAGAGGGTGTATCTTAGGGAAACAAGAAAATGCAGGCAAGATGAGACAGACTGGCAGACATGTAGTGAAAGCAAAAATCTTCTAGTTCTGAAGATCATTTTTTCACAGAATACGTTTGTTTTTTGACTAGCATCTCAAGTAGAAAACTTAAAATTATGTTTATTTTCCAATTCTGTGTGTGTGTGTGTGTGTGTGTGTGTGTGTGTGTGTGTATGTGTTGGTACTAGGGCTTGAATTTTGGATGAGGGCACTCTTCCTTAGCTTTTTTGCTCAAAGCTAGTTCTCTACCACCTGAGACACACCTCCACTTCTGGCTTTTTTGGTGAGCAATTTGATGGTTAATAAGAGTCCTGTGGACTTTTCTGTCCAGACTGGCTTGAAACTGTGATCTTCAGATCTCAGCTTCCTGAATAGTTAGGATACAGGCCTGAGCCACTGTCACCTGAACTTAATATAGTGTTCTAAAATGATGATAGAAAAGCACACATAGGAAAGAGTAATTCCTTCTTGTGCAGAGAGTTGGCAGTTTCTACATTGAAATTTCACTTAATTTGGAGTGCTGCCTTCTCCCAGATCCCTGTCCTGTACATAGCTACAACCTTCCTTCCTCCTCTTTAAAGATGATTATGGTGGAGCATTCTGCTTCTAAATCCTGCTGAACACGTCTGGCCCTTAGAAGGAGGAGGCCCCTGTGGGGAAAGGCCTACACTTCATTATTCGCCAGACCTAAAGTTAAACACGGGCCATATGACACTGGGCCAGTTCCTTCAGGTTTCCAGGACTACCACTCCCCCCCCCTGCGCCCCCAAATAAATATTTAATTCCTTATGGTTGCTATGAAGAATATTATGAAGCATTTCAACATAAAAATACAATTTTATCATTAGCAGTCACAATGTTCTAGGTAAGCCTAACAAGTCAGGACATCTCAGAATGCCTGTATTTGGTATTTAAAACACCTTGGAAGTTTGTAAAGAAATGCAACAAGTCTAAAGAAAAAGCAAGTTGATTTTTAGGGGGAAAAAGCCCCAAAACTTTGGACTCCACCTGGAAGTGGCGTTTGAAACCTATGTCTCAATTATGCATGTTCTACATACACAAAGGCCCTATTGTGAGGAATGTCTTGTTTCATCAAAAGTGAGTCCGACTTTGACTGCACTTGAGAAATTGAGCTTGAGTCAAACATTTGGATTTTATTCTGTCATAAATGTGAGGCCTTGTGGAGTTGTGGCTCAAGTGGTAGAATGTGAGCCTTGCGCAAAAAAGCTGCAGGGACAGCACCCAGGCCCTGAGTTCAAGCCCCAAGCCTGCCACAAAGTATCCTTCTTTTTTTGGCAAAATATTAAGTTTTTTTTAAAAAAAAATCATTTTCCCCCGATCATCTTCTTCCTTCAGAACGGGAATTTGGAAGAAGCCATCATAAAACTAGAGGAGAGACTGACCTGATTCTCTTCTTGTAGGTCTAGATAGATTTTCTTTAAAATCCTCTATTTTCTCAGTCACTGATAGCAGCTGGGACCTGACCCTTTGTTTTAATGAAAATGGCAGTGGCTACCACCCTTCAGAATTGAATAATGCAAGTACTTGACAAGTGTTCTGTCCCTTCATCTGTCAGAACTCTGACTGCTAAAAGACTCTTAGCCCCATTTTACAAAGACCTTGAGGGTCAGAAAGTTAAAGGAACTGAACATTTCACAGCTAGGAAGAATTGGAACCAAGGTTTCAGTCCATCTCTCTGGCTTCAACAATATGCTCTTTCTTCCCACAAAATTATGTTAATTAAGATCATTCTGGGCCTCAACACCAGAGATTCAGATACACAAGTTCTTAGGCCTGATTTAGTAGCATTCCATTTCAGAAAGTTTTATAACACTGAGAAATAGCTATACATTATGTAAGGTCTACTCTATACCAAAGTAATTTCTTTGCTACAGCATTGATGGTTTTTTCTTATAATTTTGTTTTGATTCCCTAAAGTTACAGCTGTTTGTTATGAGAATGTACTTATGTATATATAAAAATTTATACATATAATGTTAAATTATATGTAAATTATGTTAAAATTATATAACTGCATACCTAGATATACACACACTACACATGCACATAATTTTTAGATATGGTTTAATTATCTTTAAGCAGTTGTACAGAGAGGTGCCATTTAACAAAGCTTTTACAATGTACTTGATCAGTGCCACCCCTTCAACATTCTGACTCCTCTCCCTTACTTTTCTTAATTTTGTGGTGCATACAGTGAATTCTTGACAAATACATTTTGAATGTGTATTTGTGGCACTGAAAATTCCAATCTTAGATCTCTATCCCGGGGGCCATTGTTTGCAGTTTGTGGGGTTTTACTGCTTGGCTTCTTAATGAAGTGGTTGTTTTCCATCCACTGCTAGAAGGAGCAACCTTATTTCTGACTGCAGCCATCAACACCATAGGGTTGAGATTACGCATCAGGGGCTTCTCTAGTTTCTTGTTGCTTGAGTCTTTCCCTCTCAACCACTCTTCAGATGTGGGTTATTTGTAGTTTTCTTACTACCAGTCAAAACACCTTCATCCTTGGCTACATTCCAGAAACACAAGCCCAATGCCCATGACCTACCATTGCAGGCTTTGGAAAAAACATAGGCAGTAAATACCCTGAGTCAACTCATACTGTCTGTTATTTCTGAGGGCTCCATGAACATGAATGGTAGCTTCTGACTAAATCTAGATGGTAGCTTCTGACTTCAATGTTAATTGCAACACAGGTTGCAATTAGTTACACACAGGTAGGTTTTTATGCTTTAGACATTGTAAGCACAGGACAGAGGAACTACAAAGTTTTTAAGAGCTTATGAAAGGAAATATTTGAGTCCTGAAAAAGACATATATTTGTTTTAGAGTATGGAAAAATGGAAATCAATCAGTGTTGAGTAAAATGTCTACAAAGACATATGCTTTGCCAATCAGCCATAGGTATATTTAATGGCAATTAGAATATTATTAATGTTTAAGGTAAATTACAAGTTAGATTGTGTTGCTGGTTCTTACTACATAATCTGCCCATAGCCAGATGTTTTCAAAACCAAACTATAAAAATCCTTTCAAGTTTTTATAGCAAAAAAATTATTTTGAATGTGGGCTGTGGGTGTATTTTAATATTTTGAGGTAGAAATATCAAAAAGGGAAAAAACCTGGAACTACCCATGTTATAAAACATCCTGTGTGTGGTGGCTAATTTCATGCACTTTAAAATTCATATTTGTTGGTTTCAGTGAATTTTCATATTATGCTTATTAAGCTTCTATTTCTGCATTGCTTAATTGCTTGAAGTTTTTATAGAGATAATTCAATTTTGCATTTCTTAATTGTGTCCAGTTTCCTAATCCGTAAACCCATATCTTCTCAGATTGCTCGCTTGCTGATGAGTGGAAATCTTGTAACTAGAGGAAAAATTTGGAAAACATTAACCCATTAATTATTGCAAAGCACCCAATAATCTTTGCATTTCAATGGAATCACAGAGCTATAATTTGCCAAACTTTTTTCTTATAAAATACAGATACTTCTCCTCCACCATTTTTACCATTTTTTTTTACTTTGGTATAAAAGTTTTCTGAGATAAACAGGAGAGAAAATATAATGTGAAATTCACACTCCAGAACTCCCTATGGGCTCAGATGGAGATATCCCATTCCCCCCCTTTTCTTCCCTTTCCTCCTCCTCCATTGGCTTACTGTTTTCTCTCAGCAGTCAGTCAACCACACAGGAATGTAGGTGTGCTCCTAAGATTTTTATCACAATTGAATCTCAGGGACTGAGAAGAGACCATTTTTGATGGCGTTCTCGCATGGTTGTCAAGGGTTCAGCACTAGCATTTTCCTGTGCTCTGTACTCATCTCACTCTCTCTCCAGTTAGTATTTCAATATTCAACTTGGCAAACAGAGCTCTTCTTCCAGGAGCCTCCATTTGTTCACATGAAGCCTTTATCAGCCTTCTCTTTTGTGCCAGTGACATGCTAAGAGTGTGTTCAGAATGTGCCAATGAAGAGCATGGATCTCCTCAAAAGTGCAGGAAGTAAGAAACACCAACATGCTCTCTCTGTAGCTGCCGGAACCTAAGAACAAAGTAATCTCTTTCCTCCTCTTCCCCACTGATTTGATCCCACAGAAACACATCCCCTCCTCAAATTAAACTCATGTGTAAGCGCAATCGTTCAGCATCTTCCCTGCACCATGAAGCACATGGTGTCTATAAATCAGCCTGTTCAACCCTGTTCCCAGCGCTGTCCTGAGGGTCTCAGCGCCAGGCAGAGGATAGACAGATGTGGCTTTTTTCAAATTCCATCCCCCATGAGTGGGAGAGGCCGTAAATGTGTTATTTCCTGTGCATCTCCCTGGGAATAATGCAGTTTTCAAGCATTAGGAGAAAGTATGCCATGGCTTCCCTCTCTCTGTGAGGAAGCTTGCTCCTGTTTGCCTTCAAAGATGGTTTCCTCCTGAACTCAGCCTGAAACAGGGAAGTCTCCTGTGGCCATGCCACCATTTCTCAGTGACACACAGACCAATGTCTACTGGCCTGTCTGACCTCACGTGTGGTGCATGTGCTTGTCCTATTGTGTGCTACATGACACTTAAGAAAGTTCCCTTTTTGAAAACATGTTCCCAAGTGACTGTCTCTATACCCATGTGCCTTTGTTTCTTTTCAAAATTTTGTCTAAGAAAATGGAATATATTATCAACAGTCTTTCTTTCTTTTTTTATTTTTCTCTTTCTTTCTCACTCTCTTTGGAGTGACAAGTTTTCTTATTCTCTTTTGACTAGGTAAACTTTAGACTGGATAAAGTTATTCTGTGGGGTGGCAGTATGGGGGTTTGAATTCAGGATCTTAGAGTCTACCATTTTAGCCTCTCCCCCAGTGCAGACTTGAAGTGCCCTCAGATCCCACTCATCCTTCACGTGTTCTGATTTTTCATGGTCTCCTCTTAGATATGCTACATGTAAACCCCCTTTAAAACAATTTTTTCCACAGTCATCAGCATTAATTTATATTGTTTGAATAGCAGGTACAAGAAGATGTGTGCTTTTATATGTGCATATGTGTATATGTGTGTGTGTGTGTGTGTGTGTGTGTGTGTGTGTGTGTGTGTATGTGTACGTGACTTAGTCTGTATCAAGGCTAATACCTGTAGTTTTTTCAGACACATGTTTAAAAAAAATTTTGAGATTGGTCTCCTCAAGTATCTTAGGCTGGCCTGAAACTCTCAATCATCCTGCCCCAGTCTCTCTAGTGCTGGACTTACAGGTATACTTCATGATGTTTGGCTCTATTTTTGACTGAAGTAGGAAAACAAATCTATTGTAAGATGACTATGAGACTCGCTTATATATCAGCATCAGATATAGGCTAAAATCCAAGTCTCTTAGTGCAGTACAATGCAATAAGTTATAAAATTTAAAAAAATCTTATTACTGTTCACATTCCAGTACTGTCAACAAGAGTGGGTGGAGAAGTAGGGACAGCTAATCCCTATCCCATGCAGTCATTTCTGGACTCAGGGTCTTTATGTCTTGGAACACTCTTATCTTCAATATGTGGCCTCTAACATTGATGCAGAAGGGGAAAAGAAAGTGGAGGATCATCTATAGGAAATATTTATGAGGCAAGATTGGAACTGGTTTCTTTCTCTGGCTAGCACATGGGTGTATGTGACTCCCACCTAATTATGATGAGGGCTACAAAATGTAGTTAACAAGCAATGGACCCAGGCTTGGGTTTAGGGCTCATTAGCATTGAGGCTGAGAGCACAATGAAAGGGCTGTGCTCACCAACACTTCCTACCTGTCCATCTCTCCATCCTCAGATGCCCCGTCTCATTCTCTCTCCTGCCCATACATCAACTTACTCACTCGATCTTGCATTTACTCTCTTTTTTCTTGACCCTTTGTGGGTGGAAAGATCATGTGTATGTGGATGGGGGTCCATAAGAAGATAGATTTTTCTATGCAAAGGTGGCAGAAGTATCCTAAAAGGATCAGGAGAGGTCACAAGACAATTGGGCCAGGTAGCTGGGAGTTTGTTGCCATGGGAAATAATGATTCCAATAAAAGACAGATCCCATATGGTGACAATCTGTTTGTCCTTGTACTAAAAGCTAGTATTTTCATGAAGTTTTATGACCTTGTAAAATTTAGATTGTAAATCCCCTTCCATATCATCTGCTTTGGAAGGACCATCAAGGCCTTGATATAGAACTGTAGCTATTCAAGAATTAAGTTATTCCAGCTGTTATTTTTTCCACACTCACATGAAAATAACACACTTAGGACAGATAACTGGTGGCTCATGCTTGTAATCCTAGCTACTCAGAAGGCTGAGATCTGAGGATCATGATTCAAAGCCAACCCAGGCAGCAAAGTCTGTGAAATTCTTATCTCCAATAAACCACCAGAAAACTGGGAGTAAAGCTGTGGCTCAAAGAGGTAGAGCACTAGCCTTGAGCAAAAGAGCTCAAAGACAGTGCCCAGGCCCTGACTTCAAGTCTCACAACCAACAAAAAAAGGAAAGAAAATAACACACATACATAACTCATAACTGGAAAGATTTTTTAAAACATAAAGAACATCATTTGATCTGTCTTAAATTCTTCTGACAGGAAATGGGAAGGAAGCATGACCGATTTGTAAGTCCATCACAGACTTACTGAGTCAAAATAGAATCATTGCAGGAGAAAACGAAACTCCCCCCACCCCCCATTTCCCTTCACCCTGCCCCCCTCCCCCCGGAGCTTGCACAGCTTCAGATACTGCCATTCTCCTAACACAGCATGCTCCCTATAGAAGACTCTCCTCACCTAAGCCTCTTGGGTCATGAAGGACAGCAATACTTCTTTTTGTTCTTGGTCCAGGCATTAATTAGGATTGGTTCTCTTTCTCATTTGTTATGCTTTACTTAATAAAAACATTTTCTGGGAACAAATTCCTGTTTATATTTTGTAAGTGCCATTTCTTACACCTCAAATTCTCATACTGGACAA
The DNA here is from genome assembly GCF_019054845.1 of Dipodomys spectabilis. NCBI lineage: Eukaryota > Metazoa > Chordata > Mammalia > Rodentia > Heteromyidae > Dipodomys > Dipodomys spectabilis. The sequence continues at coordinate 5,635,898 of NW_024871460.1, read as the reverse complement.
TTTAATGAAACCAATAGATACAAAAACCTTGCCAAGAACAATTCTCATGGAGAGTTTGAAAGCAATGAATCCTCGGTAATCCAGACCAAGGGGCAGGACTTACTCCCAGTCCCCAAATACTGAAAACCACGTAAAGCAACCACTTACTTGACATTCTTTTATTATTCTCCAGGGATTTCCTGGAAAGGATGGTTCCTCAGGTCCCCCGGGACCACCCGGGCCAATTGTAAGTATTTCCAGAAATGATTGGGGTAGCATTTCATTTCTCTTGGGATTTCTTCTGTCAGACTTTTTACTTAGCAACCACTTTTTGCTATGGTATGATGACTTGTCCCTTGATACAGATCCGCGCCTACCCTCTACCCCCCACCCCCAAATCCCTTTGAAATATTTCATAGGGATGGATTTTTTGAACCATTGTGCCTTAGGTTACCTGCATTAATTTAGGCCTTTCTTTGTGGGTTTTTTTTTTTTTTGATCCCAGTACTTGGGCTTGAACTCAGGACCAGGATGCTCTTCCTTAGATTTTTTTTTTTTTTTTGCACAAAGTTGGTGCTTTGCCAGTTGAGCCACATTTCCAGTTCTGACTTTTTTTTTGCTGATGAATTGGCAATAAGTCTCCTAGACTTTTCTGCCCAGGCTAGATTTGAACCATGGTTCTTAGATCTCAGCCTTGTGGGTAACTAGGATTACTGTCCTGAGCCACAAGTGCCTGGTTCTAATTTAGTTTTTATTGGGCATATGTAAGACTTGAATTCTATGAAACTGCACCTGACCAATAGTATAGAGAATAAAAGTTTTCTTCCCCTTTTTGGTGCTAAGAGCAAGAATGAGCAATGCATCCCAAAGTCCTGGTGATGAGGATGAGAGCAACTATCAATGTATATTTGTTAGTCCC